>NC_053492.1:96872366-96978698 GCF_905171775.1 Rana temporaria | reverse complement strand
GATGCGGTAATAATCCCCCACACTGGTGTCAATTAACTGCTTGCCGACCAGCCGCAGTTATACGGCGGCAGGTCAGCTCTGCTGGGCGAGATCACGTAGATCTACATCATCTCGCCGTTCAGCCAATAGGGTAACGCGCACGATGCCGCTCTCCCCTGACGCGGATGCGCATGCCCGGCGGGCACGATCACCACCGGGCACCCGCGATCGCACGTTAAAGAGCGAGAACCGGAAGCTGTGTGTGTAAACACACAGCTCCCGGTCCTGTCAGGGGGAGAAATGCCGGATTGTCTGTTCATACAATGTATAAACAGCGATCTGTCATTTCCCCAAGTCAGTCCACACCCCCCCCCCTTCAGTTAGAACACACCCAGGGAACATACTTAACCCCTTCCTCGCCTTCTAGTGTTAACCCCTTCCCTGCCAGTGGCCTTTTTTCATAGTAATCAATGCATTTTTATAGCACTGATCGCTATAAAAATGCCAATGGTCCCAAAAATGTGTCAAAAGTGTCCGAAGTGTCCGCCATAATGTCGCAGTACCGATAAAAATCGCTGATCATTGCCATTACTAGTAAAAAAAAAATATCAATAAAAATGCCATACAACTATCCCTTATTTTGTAAACCAGTGGCCTGGTCTTTGACCAGCAATATGGTCCCAGGCTTAAGTGGTTAACAGAATAATAGCCCCCAGCATTAGTGTCAGTGAATGCAATAATAACCTCCAGAATTGGTGTCAATGGATGCAATAATAAGCCCCAACATTGGTTCCAGTGAAAGTAATACTAGCCCTCAGCATTGTTGTCAATAAACACAATAATAATCCCCAGCACTGAGTGTTAATGGATGCAATAATAGCCTCCAGCATTGGTGTCAGCAGATGCAATAGCCCCCAGTGGTGGTCACTGACATTAAAATCTACCCCCCCCCCCACATTGGTGGTCAGTGGCAGTGAAGGTTAACACACTCATCCCCCTCTGCACTTGTTGTCAACGTCAGTGAATTTTAACACCCCTCCTTGCACTGCTGGTCAGTAGCAGTGAAAGGAGATAACCCCGCCCAGAGCACAGTCTTTCAGTTCTGTCACTGGAACACTTAGAGCATTTCAGCACCCACACCTCGCTGCCACTCTGCTTTCTACATGGTGCCAATGAGAGCTCATGCAGAGGGCCAATAAGCAATGTGTTGGGCACCAGAGGATTAGAGAATTTAGCTGGATTTAGCAAATCATCTTTGAAAGTCGGCAAACCCATGCTCATCACAGACGTCTATGTAGCACAAATTAAAAAAAAGTGGTTGGAAATTGGACCATGGTTCCCTGAGACTGTGCCTGTTATTGCTGGTGCAAAACTGTCCTATTTCTTCCAAATTCTTATTAACATATAAGAGGCTGCAGATGATACAGCATTGCTAAATTGACCAGCAGTAGGACAGTTTTAATGAGCAATACTAGGCTGAAAGCAGGTATTTTAGAACAAGAGTTAAGAAACCATATATGACAAAGCAGTGTAAAATTGACTAGCAGCCCGAGAGTTTTAATCACAGATGATAGGCCTAAACAGTGTATGCCTAACTTTTATTTTTACAATGTGGATGGGGGTGCTTTAAATGTGAGCGATATAATGTGAGGGGGTTAGGGTTCAAACAATGCAGCAACATGCTGTGAACAATTGGAAGCAATAATTGAATGCTCTGCTTTGAGCATCACAAAAGTTAAAAAAGCCTTATCAACATAAAATTAATACTATAATACCTCCAGAACAGGGGGTTGGCTTATCCAAAATGTTCAAAAGCCATGCAGTCAGTGCATTATGGTTGTTACAAAAATTTGGTCCAGCAAGTAGGCAGATACATTTCTCTGGAGCAAATAATACAAGCCCGCAAGATTAATTACAACAGTGGATTATAGCACCCCTATTAGAAGTAGTAGAGGTGAATAAAAAAAAAAAATATTTCCTAGAAAAAATGCTCCAGAATCCAGTGCCAGTCATATGATCAAACGCTCAGGTAGTCACGTAATTTGGCTGATACTTAATTTCAGTGGAGATGATATTACCAAGTACCTGGGTCACATGATCAGCACCAAAAGGAACCTACATAGTAACTTTCTACTAATCTTAAAGGAGAAGTCCAGCGAAGTTTGGCTGGACTTCTCCTGTGGATCACAGGAGTGGAGTTAGTTTTGCATTCCTGTGACCTGTTTTCAGCAGAGAGCGGACTGAAGTCTGCTCTCTACTGATGTTACAGAAGTCAGTCCAGGCACCACGTCATTGTAACAATAAAGTCTGAATCCGCCAGGTGCCTGGACTGGCACCCGCCTCAGCCTCTAAGTGAGCTGATGAGAAACTGAGCTAGCCACCCTGCCCGCCCCCTCCACTGTTCAGCACTCCAGTGAGCGAGGAGGGAGCAAAGCAGAGAGATGTGACTGACAGTCTACAGCTCTTTGCTCAGGGAGGACTGAAAACTGAGAGATCGTCGGTGTTAGATTGCTTGGTTCTCAGTGCAGAGGTGTCGGGGAACAGATGCATCATTGGTCCGATGCTGCATCCACCAAGGTAAGTATGATTCCTAAAAAAAAAAACTATTTATACTGTAAATAAAGTCAGGGCCAGTTTTGCTGGAAAAAAAATAGCTGAACAAATCTTAGAAGGGCCTTCATAAGCCATTTATATGTGGATTTAATACATATTATTGTAATTTTATATCCAAAGCCCAAACAAAGAAAGCCCTTCATTCCCATTATCCTAATTTTCAGATCATTTTGCCTGATCCATTTTCAGCAAAGAGAAAAGGCATAGAGGGTGTTTGCTAAATGACTGCAAAGTGAAAAGCTTCATAAATTCAACATTGCAGGTTTATAGGTCAATATGACATATCAGTGAGGGGGGAATAAACTTGAATATGATATCACACAAACGTATGAGCCACTAAAGTTAGGCTGCCACTTTGTGCAAAATGGCATTTCATAAATGTGTAAGTGTGTCAGCGTTATCAAAATTCTGTATAATTAAAAGGATAATTTACTGGCAACTTGGCAAGCAAATTATATTTTCAAAAACATAGCTATCTTCTTCATAAAGAACTACTCTCAATGGTCACTTTTAAGTCTCCATGAATTTATATGGCTGATAACACTGAACAAGTTGAACAGCACAATTACATAAATGTCAACTATCTGCAGTGTAGCGATGAAGCCCTAGAGAGCTGCTTAAAAAAAGTGGATTCTCCTAACGTCCCCATGACCATCAGCCCTATATCTAGACCCAACAGCTCTCCATCAAACCTCTGACAATAATCAAGCTCCAGTCACTTGGAACTTTTTACCATTTACTGCGGTGTTCAAGCTGGAGACTTTAGTGGTGCAGGATACCCCCCAAAAAATATATAGGACATATATACTAATGCCCCATACACACGATCAGGCTTTTGCCCGGCCAAACTCACATTGGAATTCCGACGGGAAAAAGTAAAAGAGAACATGTTCTCTATCTAAACTCCGATTGAATTCCTTGGAAAAAAGTCAGATGGGGCATACACACGGTCGGAATTTCCGATGGAAAAAGTCAGTCAGCCGGTGACTTGTCGTTAAGGTTCCCCTATCGAGATGGTTCCTGTAAGGACTGTGCAGGCGCAATCCTTGCCGACGGAAATCTACGAACCTCGGCCGGCATCCAGGCTCATTCATTAACATCCCTGTGGATTGGAGGATGTTAAAAAAGAGCCAGGAGGCACAAGCGAGGACATGAGGCCTACTGGCCACTTTCCTCAAATTCCACGTCGCCCTGGATGCTGGCCGAGGTTCGGAGATTTCCGTCGGCAAGGATTGCGCCTGCGCAGTCCTTACAGGAACCATCTCGATAGCCGTAACCATATCGGCAGATCACTGGCTTTAGTCAATAGTAGGTCCTATGACAGCATCCTATAAAAATAAAACAGAGCATAAATCTGTGATGCTCTGAGGGCAGTCACAGTGTTTCCTTGTTCCTGAATCTGACTTCTCTGCATGCATGGGCATAGATTCTTCTTTCAAGTTCCAGATGGCAGCTTCTACCCAGCTCTTATATGACCCTCTTCAGACAAGAGTACCAATGTTCAGCCAAGCCACCTTCAGGCACGCGTTTTAGCAAGTGGCCTAGTAGCCAGGGTACAAACAGCAATTCTTCACAAGAGCCTCCTCTCAGGGAGAAGCCCCAGGAAAGAGAGAGTTTCATAAAAAAAGGGCACCCAAGCATTCATGCAAGATATGTAGACAAGGGACATGCCCCAAGCCATACCTCTGGATGTTAGTGCTAAAGAATTAGCTGGGTCAGAAAAATATTAATGACATAAGGATTGTCCTACCCACAATGATTGCAAGAAGGAAGTTCTGGTAACAAGCTAAAGAAACCAACCCACCAGACTTAGAAAAAGCCTACAGAACCCAGAAAAGGTAAATATTAGCTCAGGCTGGTTACAGCTAAGCAGTTTATTCTGAACTTATTACAGACACAGCTGTATAGGGCATTGCCGCTACAGCAGTTTAGAAGATACTAGCCAAAAACATAGATAGTGGTCAAATCTCTCTGTCCACCTTTCAGAACTATCTATCTTTTAGATCTGATGTATCGATTTGTATTAATCCCCCATTTACATTACTGTAACAACACTTTACAGTAGATGTGCACATAAGCATGTTTGCACATTTTTTCACACAATAGTGCAGCCAGTTCAATTCAATGGGCTGCCCTACATTGCAAATGTGACAAAGGAGCTCAAGTAGCTAATCACACAATTTGATGTGTTCGGTGCACATTCTTTTGCACATGCAAGCGTGTCTCACACATTGTATTTAGGGCGCCAGTAACAATGACATTGACATGTATGTACATATGGCTGGAGTATGCACTAACATGTCTATGAATGAGAGATGAAAAGAGCAGCTGGACAAGCCTGATACACAGAGAAAACACCAAACATCAACTGAAAAAATTCAAAACAACTCAGCAGAACTTTATCCCTAACGGTTTGATAACAATATTCTTTAACAAAAGTACACACACACTGTATTTCACATTAATAATTATGCTACCAAAATTAGTGCATGCTGTAAATTGCCTCCAGCGTTGTTCTTGTTTATTCTTGCTGGAGGCTGCTATCTTGTTGAAACCCAGAGCAGTCATTTTCTTGTTGGCAACTCTTTCCTTCTCCTTGGTCTCAAAAACGATATCTCACTTTCTATAAATAAAATGTATGCATTTCCAGCCTTGGTTGTATGTCTTGGCTAAGCTAGAGGGAAAAGCTGACAGAAGCTTTATAGTTGTCAGGAAGGCACTAGTCATAGTACAGCTGAAACCTCTAGATGTGCACAGGTGCCCAAGCACAAATGTGCAGTTGCCGTCTTTCTTTGCGTAACCACACGCTGTTGCGCATGTGCGTGTGCGTGCGTGCTCCCGCACACACCCGCTGCTAAAGTTGGTGCCAATGGGACTATTTAAACTATTAGTCAGTGCTGTCTGATCTGCACTTTTACCTGTGATCCTGCATCTGTTCCTGTGTGGACTCTGTTTCCTGCTCATCTGACTGATTCTACGTTGCCAATCTCTGCTTGTATTCTGACCATTCTCTGTCTGCCATCTATGCCTGTATTTGACCGTCTGTTGCTGACCTGGCTCATCCGACCTTGCATCCATTTATCCTCCAATTCTACTCTACATGCTTCCTGGTCCCTGCTGGTTTTTCACCTGCTGAGTGCTACCAATCCTGCCACACCTGCCACCTGCTGTTTTCCCCATTCCTGGGTCTGCTGTCTCTGCTGCCATTCGTTCTTCCATCAATCCAATCTGTCTCTGGTGACGCAACTGCTACCTACTACCGCGGCTGATGGACATCTTGCAGGCACTCACACCTCACTGTGCTCTCGCAGCCACTGTCGCAACATCAGTGGTCTCAGAGCCGAGGTTGTATGAGAGGCCTCCCTCTGCACGTCTAGCTCTGCCACAAGATACGTGACAATAGTGCTCAATCTCATAAAGCTGCTGGAGAAAGGAGAGAATATCATGGAGAAAAAAATAAGACACCATTCTGTAAGTTTACCTTTTTTGTGTCTTCTTGACAGCAGAGTTTGTCCTGTCACCTCTCCTTCCTTTCTTTTCTCCCTCCCTAACCTGTCCTTCCTCGGCACAGTCTGTGTCATTCCTGTTTTCTCCCTTCTCAGCAGCAGTAAATCTTGAGGCTGTCAGCTGAGCGGTCTCTAGTGACTCACTGATTATCACCACAGTGTCAAGAATACAGGACTACTGAGGATGTGCAGAGTCAATGCATTACTGGATTTTAAACAATATAGGCACTTATTTTGAATAATTTACATTTACCTGCAAAAGGGGCCAGCATGAAGTGATCCATTATTAGTGTATGCTGCTTCCCACAGACATAGCAATCATTGTTCATGTTATGATAGTTACTCATTTCCTTTTTCTGGTTATTTAATGTTAGCTATGTACATCTACTAGTGGTGTTAATACATATCTCCCAACTGTCCCTCAAATGGAAGGACTGTCCCTCTTTTGGAACCAAATCCATCTTTCTTTCTCAGATGTGCCTCTTTTTTTGGTCAGATGTATACTGTAGATCTTTATAAAATATGTATTAACTATAATATTTTTTTAATGCACTAAACCTTTTATCTAACCTTTAACCACTTCACACGAAACAACGTACCTGTACGTCGTTTTGAGAAAGTGGTTGTACCGGGGAGAAGCCTGCAGCTTCCTTTTTACTCGGCTGCCAACATCGCCGATTTAAAAAAAAATCCCTAGTATTCCAAAACACCAATTTTGCCATTTTGAATACTTTTAAGAACTTTTTAGACCCCAGATCCCTCCATAAAGAGTACCTGTCACCGCCTATTACTTCCACAAGGGATGTTTACATTCCTTGTGACAGCAAAATATGTGATCAGACTTTTACTTATTTTTTTAATAAGACATTTTTTTTTTTAAGGTTCTAGGATGCGCCGTCGTATCTATGCGCCGTATTCTCAAAACCAGATACGCCTGAATTCTTGCTCCATCCGACCGACGTAAGTCTCCTACGCCGTCGTATCTTGGGTGCATATTTATGCCGCGTACACACCATCACTTTATGTGATGAAAAAAAACTACGTTTTTAAAAACGTCAATTTAAATGACCGTGTGTGGGGGAAAACGTTGTTTTATGTCTTGTGAAAAACGACAAAAAATATTGAAGCATGCTTCAATTTTTTGTGTCGTTTTTCAAAACGTTGTTTTTTTTTCACAAAAATTGACCGTGTGTAGCAAAAAACAACGTTTAAAACCACGTTTTTAAACCCGCACATGCCCAGAAGCTAGTTATGAAGCGAGCTTCAATGGAAAAAAGTGGTGAACGTAACCTCTCTTTGCTAAAACATTGTGAAAAAACGATGGTGTGTAGGCAACGTCGTTTTTGAAAACTGAAGTTTCAAAAACGTCGTTTTTTACTTCACAGAAAATTGTTTTTTTCCATCACATAAAGTGATGGTGTGTACGCGGCATTACGCTGGGCGCTAGGTGCGCTTCCATTGATTTACGTGTTGAATATGTAAATGACCTAGATACGCCGATTCACGAACGTACTTGCGCCTGTCGCAGTAAGCTACGCCGTTTACGTAAGGCGTACGTCCGGCTATAGTTATCCCTCATAAAGCAGGGGTAAGTCATGTTAGGGTATGGACGTCGGAACAGTCGTCGTATTTTACGTCGTTTGCGTAAGTCGTACGTGAATGGGGCTGGGCGTAGGTTACGTTCACGTTGTACGCATTGAGCCGTCGTTTCTAAGGGAGTATATGCAACATGATTCTGAGCATGCGAGCGCATGCGCCGTTGGTTCGGCCATTCATTTACATGGGGTCACAGTTAATTTTAATACAACACGCCCACTACCTTCCAAATTTGAATTAGGTGGGCTTACGCCAGCCCATTTACGCTACGCCGCCGTAACTTAGGGAGCAAGTGCTTTGTGAATACTGCTCTTGCTTCTCAGAGTTACGTCGGCGTAGTGCATATGAGATGCGCTACGCCCGCTCAACAATACGCCAAGCTACCTGAATCTGGCCCTAAGTATCTATTTACTCAGTATAACATCATCTTTTACAATATAGAAAAAAATTGGGCTACTTTATTATTTTTATTTTTTATTCAGTGAATTGGCGTGCACAAAAAAATGTGTGACATATAATATTGCAAGGCGCGCCATTTTATTCTCCAGAGTTTGGGGGTTCTAATTAATTTTCTAGCAAAAAATACAGATTTGTAACCTGTAAAACAACAAGTGTCAGAAATAGTCTTGGTCCAGAAGTGGTTAAATTATACAATTTGTTACTTTGCAAAGTCAAAATAAATAAAAAGTAGTGATAAAAAAAGATATTTGTTCCCATTAATCCTTATCCATGTTACTAGTGGCATAGCAGGAGCATGTCCTTTGCCTACATATCTTGTTATCTGTACTACAATGTGTCCCTCTTTTCCATCTCACAAAGTTGCCTGTTGTGTGTGAGTGATAGAACGATAGAAGTGAAAATTGGTTCCAATAGATACAGTATACCATAAATGTTTTTTCCTTACAGATCCATGATAAAATATAGTGTGATTGGACTAGACTGCTACCGTCTCTGAAAGAAGAACCCCCCTCAACTGTCATATGGAGGGCAGCTCTGGGGTGTGAAAGGGGATTGCTTAGCAATATGTTAAATGTCACACCTTAAATACAGGTGTAACAGGTTTCTGAAGCTGGAGTTAGCTTTTAAGGCCTGATAAAGGCATCTCTCATAGGCGTGGCGCACATAGGATGTGAGGTTTGCCCTGGGCACACCCTAATCACCCTGTACTGTGCAGATTCCCCTGCCTGCCTGGCTGCAGAGCAAGGGACTCGGGGAATCTCTGTCTCAGTCCCTTTTCTCTGTCTCAAAAGTTAGACATCAGGAGTCTGTTTTAGACCACTGATATTTCACCAAAGCCCCCCAACAGGGCTCCTAAAATATATATATATATATATATATATATATATATATATATATATTTATATATATATATATATTATATATTTTTTTTTTTTTTTTTTAATTGTAAAAAAATCATAATAATAATACAATAAGACACTGACACACATCTCTGCCCTGCTGACAAAGCCCTACTGACTTGCCCACTGCCATATACGATATATTACACATTACGCATGTGTGTTTGAGCTTTGGTGTGCACACCCTAATGCCATAGGCTGCACACACCTATGCATCTCCTGAAGACACCAAAGGTGGCCTGTGTGCTCCTCCATACACATCCAAAACCTCACCGAATTTGGAGTGTATGCTAATATTTGTAGTATTTGGCTGCATACTTCTACTGCTGGCTCCAGTTCCCAGGTGATCCATAGAGCATAATAAAAACAACACTGGAGTTTTTGCCCAGAGTGGACCAATTAGAAATCTTGTTTCATTTTTCCATAAAATAAAAGTTAAAAACCTCACGGGGGTTCTTTTGGACATAACTCCAGTTTTGTGCTCATTTTCTTTCTCCAGGTAAAACGAATCATCTCCAATTTTTGCTGCTGATAATACACACATTTGGTGATGAGAGTAGACAGGCTGCTGCTGTGGTGTTTTCAGTCTTGAAAACTGCTGATAGGACCATTTTTACAGAGAAGGTGAAGTCAAAGTCGTCTTACAGCCAAAGCTGTATGTGAAAGTGGAGAAAGCCAGGAAAGGAAAAGTGTTATCTCGTACATGTATATGTCATAGTTAAAACATGATGAGTTAAAGTGTTACTAAGGAGATAACTAAGGGCTAGTTTTTGGACTTTTTAGGCACAATTTGGGTGGTCAGAATCTATTCACACAATGAGAGATTTTCTCTAAAAGAATTGTTGTTTATTTAGATATAAAATATCATAATGTATATAGAACCAAGGAAAAAAATTAATTGCCGTTTCAGCAAAAAACTATCTGAAAGGCTAACTAGGCAAGCCTGTCCATAAACATTGACAGGAATCATACATAAAGTAACAATGCCATCCACAATGAGATTGAACACTTCCCAAAAAAATAAAATTGGAATAAAGTGCTAAGCATAATCAGTAATCCTGTCAGGTTATGGAAATGCAGGCAAGGGTGCATTCTCTCGGGAGACTTGTGGAGGAGGTCGCCGCTGTACTACTACAACCAGGCTTATTCTGCCTTAATATCTGGCTTCCAGCCGGCATCAGACTTGGTTGTCCACTTCTGCTACCAGGAAGTGTAGCACCCATTGAGGATTGACAGAGGGGGACGTTACCCCCTCTCACCCTCTTTTCCTTCCTTAGGCTCTGTCCTCCTTCATGAAGACTGTTACTTTTTATTGTGGGTCGTTTCTATACCCCTTACAATACGTCCAGGCAGCCGGACATAGTCTATCTTTTTCCTCTACGATTGCTAGAAATTCTTATGCTTATACGTATCGTTCATGGATTAATTCCTATACTAACAAATACTATCTTCAAAACCACACTTGCTGACTCCGTGAGGAAGCGCTTTTAAAGCGCGAAACCGGACGAGTCTACCAACGCAGCAAGCCATACCATCGCAGACATACCCTTGCCTGCATTTCATAACCTGACAGGATTACTGATTATGCTTATGCACTTTATTCCAATTTTATTTTTTTGGGAAGTGTTCAATCTCATTGTGGATGCATTGTTACTTATGTATGATTCCTGTCAATGTTTATGGACAGGCTTGCCTAGTTAGCCTTCAGATAGTTTTTTGCTGGAAACGGCAATTAATTTTTTTCCTTGTTCTTATTCATTATGATAATTTATATCTAAATAAACAACAAATCTTTTAGAGAAAATCTCTCCTTGTGTGAATATATTCTGACCAACCAATTGTGCCTAAAAAGTCCAAAACTAGCCCTTAGTTATCTCCTTTATCATTTATATTAGGACGCGGCACCCTCTCTTTATTTTATAATATCCACATGCACACTACATGTGAGGATATTGTCATCCCCTTTTTTTCAAATAAAGTGTTACTAAACCCGCAACAGTAAAATCAGTCTCTATAAAGCAGTAAAACATGCTTGTTATACTCACTGTGGAACCTAAGGGGTTAAACCTCTGCATTGTGTAAAAAGGCTGTTTGATCCTGTCTTGTCTGATCCTCCCCATCTTCCACAGTCCCCATCCACCTCTGATATAGCAGAGCTCTTGGAGTCACTCTGTACATGCTCAGTTTGATGTGTATTACCAGAGTTTTTTTTTGGGAGGGTAATGTGATTAGCCCAGGTCTAAGCAGCACTGTCCAGAAAAAGGGTCAAGGGTCCCTGCAGCCTCATAGGACAGTCAGAGTAGAATGAAAACTCCTCCTACAAGCTTTAACCAGACACTGCTATAGCTGTCACAAGACTGCTATATACTGCTGATGAGAAAAAGTTATTTAGCCGTTTATATTTATTAAATTGCATTACCATGTTCTGTGTACTGTGGGAGACCAGATATGGTGAATGCAGGGTCCTGGGTAAGCTCTCTCACAAAAATGCAAACTGATTACCTTTAAAGCATATTAGCCGGATTCAGAAGACTTACGATGGCGTATCAGTAGATACGCCGTCGTAAGTCTGAATGCGCACCGTCGTATATTTAAGCGTATTCTGAAACCAGTACGCTTAAATTTGGCCCAAGATCCGACCGACCGTAAGTCTCCTACGCCGTCGTATCTTATGTGCATTTTTACGCTGGCCGCTAGGGGCGTGTACGTGATTTACGCGTAGATATGTAAATGAGCAAGATACGCCGATTTACGAACGTACGTACGCCCGTCGCAGTAAGATACGTGGTTTACGTAAGACATACGCTGGCGTAAAGATAAACACCACCAAAAAGATGGCGCAGCCTATGCAAGGTATGGACGACGGAACAGCCGTCGTATTTTACGTCGTTTGCATAAGCGTACGTGAATGAGGCTGGGCGTAGGTGACGTTCACGTCGAAAGCAATGAGTATTTGCGACGTAATTCTGAGCATGCGCGCACATGCGCCGTACCAACGGCCCTCATTTACGGGTACTTTACATGGAGCACGCCCACTACCTGCCTATTTTGAATTAGGCGGGGTTACGCCGGCCCATTTGCGCTACGCCGACGTAACTTAGGAGCAAGTGCTTTGTAAATTCTGGCCTTGCCTCTCTATTTTACGTCGGCGTAGCTCAAATGAGCTGCGCTACGCCAGCTTAAACATACGCCGATGTATGTGAATCTGGCTATATATGTACAATAAATCTTTTTAAACAAAAGATGTATAAATAGGAAAAATAGTGGCGCTTAAACAATGCAGTATACAACAAAAACTGTAAATGATAACACTGATTAATGTAATAAACGTGGAAAAAAATAAAAATATCACCCAGTGACATGTGATAAATCAATAGTCCATAAAGCAAAAAAACTTTTGTGAAGTATTTCAATGCTAATCTTCCTAAAATCTTCCACCCACACCAACGTGCAATTGACAAGTTAAAATCGCACTCACCAACTTGCAATGCCTCCCACTTTCGTGTTTGGCTCAGATGCCTTTTAAACCTCACAATGGGTTAAACACGATCATCCAATATTCAACCGTGCTTTCACAGGATCTCTTCACATGTGAAATGAAAAGAGTGCTCCAATAGCGTGATATTGTTTCAACCAGTTTATTAAAATCACACACAAGCTTCAAACTCTTTGCACTCACATTTCACATAATTCAAACCAGCAATCCGTGACCTGAACTGTGCGCTTGATATTAGTTCTCACCTACTCCAAAGCTCCAAATCGCGATGGCAGTGTCTGCTACCACAGCTAGGCGTTCCAACATCAGTATGGAAGGTTGCCGTACAGATTACCTTTACCACTTGCTTACTGGGCACATAAACCCCCCTTCGTGCTCAGGCGAAATTTCAGCTTCCGGCACTGCATCGTTATACAGACATTTGCGCTGTCGTGTGACGTGGCTCCCAAACAAAATTGACGTCCTTTTTTCCCCCACAAATAGAGCTTTATTTTGGTGGTATTTGATCACCTCATGCGGTTTTTATTTTTTGTGCTATAAACCAAAAAAGAGCGACAATTTAAAAAAATATCTATATTTTTTACTTGTTGCTATAATAAATATGCCATTTGTGTCCGGGCCTAAATCTCCATTGTAAAAAAAAATGTTGGATAAACATACTGTGCATTTTTATTTAAAATAATGTAACTCCACTTGTTTAAAAAAAATCCAAGCTTTTGTTGTGCTGTTACAGTGTAGCCAGTGGTATCAAAAATGTGTGTGTGTGTGTGTGTGTGTGTGTGTGTGGGGGGTCTCTTATTCACTGATAAAAACACATGCCCTCTCTTCCACACTTAGCTGGCTATGAAGTTAGGGGGATCCCAATCATGTTAGAATGTAGATTAGGGGAGGTTTGAAATTGTAAATTTGCAAAGGGGGATATTTGGATACCACTTGTTTTTTTTTTATATATTTAGAGCCCTTACACTTTTTAGGCAAGTTTATGCACATTTTCTTTCACTATATTTTTATTGAAAAACATGTAAGCTTATATACACAAATAGAAAAAGGGTCAGGTACAATCTGCCAAGCTTACAGTTGTATATTTCACTCAGCAATCCGAAAACAAAATTTGATAAATGGACACTGTATGAAAAGTGTACAAAAGTCTGCTCACAACTTTTGAAGGGCAGGTCAAGTGACTGTGCTTAAACATAATGCAGCCCCCCCCCAAGAAAAAAAAATGTTCACAAACAAAAAATAATCCAAAGCAGCATTTGTTATTAAGTTAGATCATAATAAGCAACAATCAATGTTGACACCACAAAAATAAAACGCTACCCTGGACAGTTTGCCTATCCAACCATGGACCAGGGAACCAAACACTAGGTAAAAAAAAATGGTCCCATGTCAATGGGTCCCCAAAAAAAGTGGTAGAGGCACTGCAGAAAGAACAAAAAATAGAGAGAGACGAGTGCAAGAAGAGAGGGAAAGGAAAGAAAATGAGGAAAGACGGGGGAGAGCAGAGTCAACATGCCTGGGGGGGGCACACCCAGTGCAATCCCAGAACAGCATGGGCTATAAATCAAGAAGTGAGTGGGTGGTTGCATAGTCGGGAGGTGATCCAGACAAAGTTGTCAGATCTGTAGAAATTTGTTGTGTATCTGTTTAGAAACACTGTCAGTTTTTCATTCACCAGTGTACCTTGCACTTGCCCTTTTCACTTTGTCAAAAGATAGGACAGTCATTTTCCAAGCCTTGGCAATTGTTTGTTTTTTTGTCCATAAAACATGCACAACTAAAACGCGCTCACTTTTTGCTATATATCCGTAATAGGTTTATGTAACAGTGCCCTCCCAGGGGTCCTTACGTAAATTCAGATGCTGCACCCTATGACCATGTTATAAATTTGAATCCATAGGCGTTTTAGTTTATGTACGTTTTTAATTTCCCGCCCACCACACAGTGAACAGTTAATGGACTTAAAAACCTTTACGCTGTTAGTCAGAAGGTGAAAACCTACCTCTTCCGAATAGGAAAGGAGATTGGTTTGAAGATCATTCCCTATCATGCAAATACACTTCATGCCAGGTAAGCCCAGCTTCCTTCAGCATTGGCTACTGATTTTGGGAAAGGTATCTATTTTTTCGAGGGGGGCTCTCTCAAGGCACCCCAGTGTCCAAGAGCATGAATAGAGGTAGGGGGGGGGGCTGTGCTGAATGGATGGTATTTAATTTGCTTTTATTACTGGAAAAAGTAGGAACAAAATAAAATTAACACTAGAAATGCGTAATTTGTGTAGAAAACACAGCACACTTACCAGACTCACATATCACTGATACATGGGCAACTACTGTACTCTAAACATTGACCTGAGAACTGTTTTTCTTTTGCTCATTCACTATACTTTTAATGCAGAGAGTGTATTTGAAGGTGAATGGCGATAAATGTGCAGTGAACCTATGTGAATTTAGAATATTACAGTTTTACCCATAACACCCTTCCAAAATCTTAAGATTGGGCAAACGCCTGCAGACATCAGACATCTATAACCTGGACTCTAAGCTATTAATGTACAATGAAAAAAAATTCAGAAAATTAGATCTCTTATCTCTCTCGTGGATAGATCCTAAACTTAGCAGCAAACACATCTGACATTTGCATGCTCTTACATCGCTTCCCTCAACACCAGGGACAAGCAAATCCATAAATATACACTATCTCAGGTGTAATGACCCTATTTTCTGACAACCCATCATTCCGCTTGCAATGGGCAAATATATCTTTTTGCATTTAGAACCCCAAGAACCAAAGACCGACTCAAATATATTTTCTGGAAATTACCCCAATTAGCAATCCTACAATTGCAAAAACCCACTACTACAATATTCTTGATTGCATTTGGACTAATTAAGTCCTTACAAAGACTCACTGCCATACAAAAACCAGAATAAGAAACTACCAATAGAGATTTTTTACTACATAACTCCTCTCCCAAACATACTACGTCACCGTGTCACAAGTCAGACCTGGAACATACTGGCAGGTAGATCGAGGAGCCGGCCGGCTCGATTGTTTTTATGCCTTCATCATTTTGCCTGATGTAAGTGCGCATTTTATGTGATTTAATAAATATACCAAGGATTTTATGCTATGTTAGTTTCCTCCATCTTTTATGGTACATCTTACAAATGGCATATTGGACGAGGGATTTATTCCAGTAACGTTTTTTCTGGTGGAGATCTGTGTGGAGAGTAATAGTACATGCGTTTTTGATCTCCTGTAATAAGAGATCATGCACAGCTGGTAAGCGGCATTGTGGCATTGAGGTGGAGGTTCTTTTCTATCACCACGTTTTCTGGATGCTGTGGATTATTATTTTTTTCACTTTGGAGATCTGTAGCTTGAATCTATGTATGGACTTCAATACTATGAATTTGTTTATGGACTATAAAACTTTATAAAAGGATTGTATGTGACCTCACAGTTCACTGGTTCACCACACACATTAGGATTGATTTATTTCTTTACCTCTTTCACAAGTCTATTGACCCTAATATTTTTTTGCACTTATGAGGGCACTTTATTCATATATTATATTTTTATCACTAGCGCAGCTTTTTTTCTTTTGCTTATCTTGTCCAGTGTTGTATAACATATTTAGTTGCTGCTTGATGAAATTTGAATGAGCGCAGTATTTTTTTCATTATACTATGCAAATAGTTCCTACATATCCTTGCCAAAATATATCAGAAGTAGAGAAAGAAAGTTAGAAATCCTATCCTAAACCTTAGAGCTTAGAAAATGGTCTTTAACTTGATACAAAAACTCTCCATAGCCTTTATGGCTCAAGAAAAAAAAAACTACAAGATCCTGATCAAGTGGAACGAATTCCCTAGTAAGTCTAGTCTGCACAATTCCTCACTCTCTGACATACATACTGGTATGCCAGTCTCAGCAGGGGATGAGTGCACATATTTGTTGGGAATATTAAACAGTGATTCCGGAGTTCTACATTTGTGGTATCCAACAAATATACAGTATGCTATACCAACAGATAACATATTATGGAACCCTTCTAGCATTACACTGCTGTTTATGCTTCTGGAATTACCATAGTTTCCTCAAAAGAGTATTTTATGACATCTCCTATCACACAGCAAGAGCTATTTTCTCACCACTGAAACTCCCACCTGGCCTCATCAATGACGAAAAGGGTTGTTGTAATGGACAACATGAAAAAAGACTAGAAAGTCTCATAGACAAAGGAAATGATAGATTGGAGAATTTTACACAACCATGGCTCTCAAGCCTAATCTTAAAAAATCTCAAGACTGAACCTTTGTATCTTGTCTTTATGACCAAGGCAAGGAGCCCCTATCTCTTTAAACCCCCCTCTCCACCCCTCAACAGGCCCTCTTCTCTCTCATACCACTATACCCCCCTTGCCCCTCCAAATGCTTTTTTTCTTTGCACCGTTTCTCTTATTTACTCCTCCTCCCCATGCAATCTATTCATCTCTATCTAACCAACTAACACTTACCAATCTGGATCATAAATCCAGATTAAAACTTGTGTCCAGCACTCAAAGAGAAGACATTTATAATGTCATTGCCACAGGCAAAAATGATTTCCTGTGTCGCTCTGTGGCGTATCGTGGTTGTAACAATCTATCACTGAAGGAACGCCTCAGACTGACCATCGAATTGCAGAGTAGGTGGGAGAAGTTGTGCAAGACTGAACATACTTTTGAAAGCATCCTCCTCTCTAAGGCCCCCGTACACACGATAGAATCTATCCGCAGATAAATCCCATCGAATGGGTTTCTGCGGATAGATTCTATGGTGTGTACACTCCGGCGGATATTTATCCGCGGATATTTCCGAATTCCAACAGATAAATATTTGTCGACATGCACAGAATATCTATCTGCTGGAATCGGATCCCACGGATGGATCCGCTCGTCTGTACAGACTCACCGGATCCATCCGTCCAAAGGGATTCCCCGCACGCGTCGTAATGATTTGACGCATGCGTGAATTCCTTATATGACAGCGTCGCGCCCATCGCCGCGTCATAATAGCGGCGACGGCGCGACACGTCATCGCCAGAGGATTTCAGCGCGGATTTCAATGCGATGGTGTGTACACGCCATCGCATAGAAATCTGCTGAAATCCTCGAGAGGATTTATCCGCGGATACGGTCCGCTGGACCGTATCTGCGGATAAATCCTCTCGTGTGTATGGGGCCTAACACTCCAATCACAACAACATCACTGGCTTGAGGATCAGCTTACTTAGAGTGTTGGAGTTGTCCACCTTAAGCCTGCTTCCCCAGCATTCCACTGCATACAGGAGAGTAATGGCCACCACAGACTGATAAAACTTCTTCAGCATTGTCCAGCAGACATTAACAGACCTCAGGTCCCTCAAAAAATAGAGGCAGTTCTGGTCCTTCCTAGACTTGACTTCAGTGTTCTTACTACAATATAGTTTATATATCTATGCATACTCCCGGATAGAAACAGAGATCACTGGTGGCTTCCTTCTTCTCAAATCTACAACCATTTATTTTTGTCTTAGTCACATTTAGATACACATGATCAGGCCCGGACTGGGTCAAAAAATAAGCCAGGGCATTTTAAACTCAGCAGCCAATTTTTCCAAGGATCGGAGGTGGATATTCATGGAGTTTGTCCTCTGCAATGTAATTTAAAGGGGCACTGTGATATAAAGGGGACTGCACTGTAATGATTGCAGTCCCCTTAATATCACAATGTTCCCAGCAATCAATCACAGCCTCCCTTCACAGTGCCCCTTGCAGTTATGCCCCCCCTTTTCTCTCTAAACACAGTGCCCCTTTTACCCTCTGCCATATTCATGGAGTCGGTTCTCCGCACTGCAATGTAAAGGGGGCACTGTTATATAACGGGGACTCCATTATAAAAGGGGGCTGGTTACAGAGCAATGTGTACATGTGCAGGGGCCTCACACGTGACATTATTCCGCAAGTCAGCATGACCGCTTGGACCTGCTGGTTGTTTGTAACACATGCTGTGTAATTCCTTCAAAATTGTAAGTGAGATTTTATCACTGATAAACTTACTTCACTCTAAAACCCATTTCCATCAATGCCACTAAAAATATCATCAGGACTCTGCAAAATAGCACAGCGCCCAATGATATCATCCCCACCAAACTGCTGAAAGAAAGTGCTGATATTTTGGCTCCAGCTATCATGCAGCTCATAAACCAGTCATTCAAGGAGGGCGTGGTGCCACCCTTGCTGAAACAAGGTATAATCAAACCAATTCTAAAAAAAAACACCCTCGACCCCAAAGATCCTAACCACCGTCGCCCCATAACAGGCCTGAATGTCTTCTCCAAGGTAATGGAGAAAGAAGTTGTACAACAGCTACAACATCACTTAGACACCCATAAATTACTCGATCCGTTCCAGTCCGGTTTCCGTCCGGGTCACGGGACAGAAACAGCACTGCTTAAAATATGGGATGATGCTCTCGAGGCCGCAGACGAAGGAGAATCTTGTCTTCTAGTACTGCTGGACCTAAGTGCAGCTTTTGATACGGTTGACCACAAATTAATACTGACACGGCTAGTCGAAGTAGCCGGAGTTGCGGAATGTGATTTATCGTGGTTCTCCTCCTCCTTTCACTTCTGAAAAACGCATTGTGTCATGCGGAGTCCCCCAGGGATCCCCTCTGTCGCCTGTTCTTTTCAATATCTATCTCTGCCCTCTTTTTGAAATCATCAGCAACCAGAAGTTACTTTACCACTCCTATGCAGATGACACACAACTATATTTTAGCATCTGCAACAAAAAGGATCATTATCTCGGACTAGAGAAATGCCTTTCTTTGATAGAAAAGTGGATGACAAAGAGTTACCTTAAACTCAATGGCTCAAAAACAGAACTTCTCATGTTTCAGGCCAATCGGAGGATTCATCCCGCAACAACATGGACGCCCATTCTGGGTCAATCCATCACCCCCAGCACCAAAGTCAAAAGTCTCTGAGTCATCTTCGACACCCACATGACAATGGATGCACAAATAGGGTCAGTAGTCAGCGGATCGCACTATCTGCTGTGCCTTCTACGCAGACTCACTCCCTTTATCCCAAAAAAAGACATAGCAGTCGTGGTGGGGACACTTATCAACTCCAGACTTGACTATGCAAATGCCTTCTATCCTGGACTCCCAAAATACCAAATCACTCGTCTGCAAGTCGTTCAAAATACGGCCCGCTCGACTTGTGACTGGGAAAAAAACATGGGAATCAATCTCACCTTCGTTGATATCCCTTCGTTGCCCGTAAAAGACAGAATCACTTTCAAAGCACTCTGTCTAACGCATAAGTGTATTCTGGGAAATTCCCCTCAATATCAATGCGAGAAACTAAAAGCTCACAACACCAATCGCATTCTGCGATCCACCAACCAAAATCTACTCCAGATACCCAAAGCCATATACAAGTCCAAAGGAGAACGAAGATTTGCGGTCCAAGGACCCAGACTATGGAACGCTCTACCAACCACCATCTGACTGGAGGTAAACCACCTGGCCTTCAGGAGAAAGATCAAGACCCATCTCTTCTGAGGGCCCAGGGAATGGATACCAAGCGCCCAGAGGCGATTCAGTTCGCATGTGTTGCGCTATATAAGTTTCTCACTCACTCACTCACATGTTGGTCAAATACTACACTATGTGGATTTTCCTCTGTACTTTAACTTCCTCCAAGGAGTCTATCTTGGCTTAGGAAATCGTGGAACCTTTGCATGCAAGATCATGGTATATATGGCTGCTATGCAGCAAGGCATCTTGATGGTCTCCTTGTGGGATCAGAGCAGCTGGTAAGGAGCTCATTCAATCGCTTGTGGTGATTCCTTTTGGGAGCACCCTTTCTTTGTTGGTGCATGTTATCATTCCTGTACGGCAAAACCCTTTTGCACCTTATACAGTATAAATATATAGTTATTTAAAATATTTTTTGCAACGTGTACTAACATTTTTGCCAGCTCCTATCTCTCCACAGTGACTCACCTGTTGATGATCCTGCTTGTCAGTCCTGCCTACTTAAGCCTTCCAGCTCAGCTGCTCTCTGCCTTCACCTTGGTCAACATCACAGAGACTATGTCCTGCGTTCCTGTTGAACACTTGCTTGGTTGACATCCCTTCTGGCTCCTGATCCCGCTTGCTGTTCTACACATTCTTCTCTGGCTCTCTGACATTTGGCTTGGCTGACTATCTGATCTGGTTCCTGAACTCTGGCTATTTGTTGACTACTTATCTTTTTATTATTATTATTATTATTATTAAACAAATGCAATTTAACTTCTGCCTCGGTCTGATTCATGGTTTCTGACACTTCCCCATCCTTGATACCTCCAACTACCGCACTGTCATCAGAAAACTTCCCTTATTCAAATTGTTCCGTCACTGGCCAACTGTACACTACTGTATTATCGGTGGTCTCTTAATTCTTAGAATAAAAACACTTGTCTGTATTTTTTGTCTCTAGTACATTTTAGCCCATTATACATAATTAAAACTTTCCTGCTACTGACCAATTTTACACCACGGTATCCTTTGAAGTATCTTAATTCTTGTAGTAAAGCCCTAGCCTCAGCAGCCTGTGCTCTTTGATGCAAGTAAATTTGGGCCTAGCCTTTCTATTTAAAATTGTCATGCTGATGTCCAATTTTACACTGCCATGTCATCTACAGTTTTTTAATGCTTGAGGTAAAACCCCAGGTTGTAATGTGTTTCACTAGTATATTTAAGCCAATTCTCGTTCGTTTTAAAGGTTTTGCTGCTGGCCAATTTTTCACTGCAGTATCATCTGTGGTCTCTTGTGTTCTATTCTTAATGAGAGTATTAAAGAAATTGGCCAGTGGCAAGAGAGTTTTGCATCAGTGAAAACAAGGACAATCACAGCAAACTACTGGCCAATTTCTATCTGGAGATAAAAATGGGCCTATTGCCGTTTGATAAAAAAAAAAAAAATGCTAAAGCTACCTGACAAAAAGCCTTCTTTTAAACTAAAATGAATCAGATTGGGGTGCTGCTTGCTGTTCGTAAGCCAAGCTAGTTGTAAAAGAAAAAGTTAATTTCACATCCAAGTATGCTCTTCCAGTGTACACTGACACTCAGGCCTCGTACACACGACAGAGTTTCTCGGCAGAATTCACCGAGAAACTCGGTCAAAACCCGGATTCTGCCGAGAAACTCTGTCGTCTGTACAGTTTTGGCTCGATGGAGCCGCCGAGGAACTCGACGAGAAAATAGAGAACATGTTCTCTATTTTCTCGTTGTCCGCGTTGTTCTATGGAAGAAGGCGGCCCGCCGAGCTCCTCGGCGGCTTCATCCCAAAACTCGACGAGGAACTCGACGTGCCAAGCACGTCGAGTTCCTCTGTCGTGTGTACGGGGCCTAAGATAGTTGGTAAAAATCATGCTGTTCTGCAAAACCACCCCCAAGCATGGGGATTTGTGCTTTTTCAATATTGCCCCTGAAGTCACATGAAAGGACCTTCTTCAAGCTGTATGGTAGCACCTATTTTGACAGTAGTTTAAATATTAATCCTAAAAATGGGCAAAATGTAGCAGCATGATTTGCTCCCTGTAAACTTCAATGGGATTTGCCTCTAATGCCTCGTACACAAGTACGAGTTTCCCGGTTGACTTTTCAATGCCGGTAAACACGAGGGGAAAGCCGAGAACCTGCTTGGCAGCTTTTTCACCCTACACTCGGCCAGTTTTCCTGGCATAGTTACATAGTTACATAGTTACATAGTTAGTCAGGTTGAAAAAAGACACAAGTCCATCCAGTTCAACCACAAAAAAATAAACAAACAAAATAAAAAACACAATACAATCCCATACACCCAACTCCATACCCACAGTTGATCCAGAGGAAGGCAAAAAACCCCAGCAGAGCATGATCCAATTTGCTACAGCAGGGGAAAAAATTCCTTCCTGATCCCCCGAGAGGCAATCGGATTTACCCTGGATCAACTTTACCTACAAATCTTAGTACTCAGTTATTTTATGTACATTTAGGAAAGAATCCAGGCCTTTCTTAAAGCAATCTACTGAGCTGGCCAGAACCACCTCTGGAGGGAGTCTGTTCCACATTTTCACAGCTCTTACTGTGAAAAAACCTTTCCGTATTTGGAGGTGAAATCTCTTTTCCTCTAGACGTAAAGAGTGCCCCCTTGTCCTCAGTGTTGACCGTAAAGTGAATAACTCAACACCAAGTACACTGTATGGACCTCTTATATATTTGTACATGTTGATCATATCCCCCCTAATTCTCCTCTTCTCAAGAGTGAATAGATTTAGTTCTTCTAATCTTTCCTCATAGCTGAGCTCCTCCATGCCTCTTATTAGTTTGGTTGCCCTTCTCTGCACTTTCTCCAGTTCTCCGATATCCTTTTTGAGAACTGGTGCCCAAAACTGAACTGCATATTCCAGATGAGGTCTTACTAATGATTTGTACAGGGGCAAAATTATATCTCTGTCTCTGGAGTCCATACCTCTCTTAATACAAGAAAGGACTTTGCTCGCTTTGGAAACCGCAGCTTGGCATTGCATGCCATTATTGAGCTTATGATCAACTAAAACCCCCAGATCCTTCTCCACTACAGATCCCCCCAGTTGTACTCCCCCTAGTATGTATGATGCATGCATATTCTTAGCCCCCAATTGCATAACTTTACATTTATCAACATTAAACCTCATCTGCCACTCAGTCGCCCAATTAGACAGAGCATTGAGGTCGGCTTGTAAATTGGAGACATCCTGCAAGGACGTTATTCCACTGCATAGCTTGGTGTCATCTGCAAAGACAAAAATGTTACTTTTGATCCCAGACCCAATATCATTTATAAATATATTGAAAAGTAAGGGTCCCAGCACTGAACCTTGGGGTACACCACTGATAACATTGGACCATTCAGAGTAAGAATCATTAACCACGACTCTCTGAATTCTGTCTTTCAGCCAATTTTCTATCCATTTACAAACTGATATATCCAATCCTGTAGACCTTACCTTACACATGAGCCGTGTGTGCGGAACTGTATCGAACGCTTTTGCAAAATCCAAATATATCACGTCCACAGCCACTCCTCTGTCCAGGGTTTTACTTACCTCTTCATAAAAGGAAATCAGGTTTGTCTGACAACTTCTGTCTTTCATGAATCCATGTTGTCTGCTGCTTAAATAGTTTTTTTCCTGCAAGAACTCATCCATGTGGTCTTTTATTAAACGTTCCAGTATCTTCCCAACTATAGAAGTTAGACTAACAGGTCTATAGTTACTTGGTAAAGACTTTGTTCCCTTTTTAAATATAGGCACCACATTGGCTCTACGCCAATCCAGTGGTACTATTCCTGTCATTAATGAGTCCCTAAATATTAGATACAGTGGCTTTGAAATGACAGAGCTCAACTCACCTAGGATCCGTGGGTGGATGCCATCTGGTCCAGGTGCTTTATCCACCTTTATTCTGTCTAAATATTTCTGGACCATATCACTTTTGAGCCATTGTGGATTTGGGGCTGTGTCACTCCCACCCCCATTTTGGACATGAGCTCCCCCATGCTCCATTGTATACACAGAGCTGAAGAAAGCATTTAATAAATTTGCCTTCTCTTTGTCCCCAGTCACCCACTCTAGATTATTTTGTAAGGGGCCTACATGCTCAGACTTCACCTTTTTACTATTAATATATTTAAAGAATTTTTTGGGGTTTGTCCTACTATCTTTTGCAATCTGTCGTTCATTTTGAATTTTTGCATCCTTGATTTCCTTTTTACATATCCTGTTATATTCTTTGTAACATTTAAACAACACTAGTGTTCCTTCATTTTTATATTTTTTAAAAGCTACTTTCTTATTGTTTATAGCTTTTTTAACTTTGCCCGTGAGCCACATAGGTTTTATTTTTAGCCTTTTAAACTTATTGCCCATGGGAACATACTTTGCAGTGAGGTTCCACACAGTCTTTTTGAAAAATTCCCATTTCTGTTCTGTGTTCATCTGTGTCAATAGTCCCTCCCAGTCCAAGTCCTGGAGAGCAGCCCTCATCCTTGGAAAATTTGCTCTCTTAAAATTTAGTGTTTTAATATTTCCTGTATGTATTTCTTGCTTATAGTTAACATTAAATGAAATCATGTTATGATCACTGCTACCCAGGTGTTCCTTTATCTGAACATTAGTAATAAGCTCTGCATGGTTTGAGATTATCAGGTCCAACAGAGCATCATTCCTAGTTGGGGCCTCAATAAACTGCACCATAAAATTGTCCTGCAATAGGTTTTTAAATTTTTGTCCTTTAACTGTCCCAGAAGTGCCATTAATCCAGTCAATTTCTGGGTAGTTAAAATCCCCCATTATTATCACCGTCCCAGCCCTTGCAGCCCTTTCCATCTGTGCAAGGAGCTGAGTCTCCACCTCCTCATTAACATTGGGTGGTTTATAACAAACTCCAATGATTAATTTTGAACTACGCACATCTGTATGCAGTTCCACCCATAATGCTTCAGCCTCATCACACTCTCCATCAACCAGGGAAACCAAAGCTCCCAACTGCCCCTGATTTAGAGGGACTGTCTTTGATTTGGAGCAATGTCCCTCTGTCCCTCATTTGTCCCTCATTTTGGTCTCATCTAAATAGATGTATATAAAATGCACTTTTTATCTATCAAAAAGTGTTTCCAGGTGCTAAACCTTTCATCCAATTTCTAAATGACTGCATTTGTAAACTCTAAAAGCCAATATAAAGGAATATTAGTGTTAAAAAAAAGCACTTGTGGATTTACCAATCTTGTTTTTTTGTACAATTCTCCGTTAAGGGGGTGTGGCAATGGGTGTGTCTTATGCCTGCATAATTTTGCTGATAGGTGTCCCTCATTCGCATCTCAAAAGTTTGGGAGGTGTGGCAAAACTGCCATGAGAGCTTTGGCCAGGAAACCCGGCCGTGTATGCCCCATAGGAAAACTGACGGAAAAAAGACCGCCGGGAATCCCAGCAGGAAATAAGAGAACTTGTTCTAATTTTTCCCGCCGGGATTCTCCGCAGGAAAACCGCCATGTAGCATACGCACCGCCAGTTTTCCCGGCCAAAAGCTGTCATGGCAGTTTTCCCAACAGGAAAACTGGTTGTGTGTACGAAGCATAAGTTCAGGTTTGCCAAATTTTGAACAAGATTCACTGATCCTTTCCTGAAACAAAACAGGGCAGATTTGTCCATTACTTTCATCTATCTATGAGATTAATTTATAAAGCACAGTGACTCCATGGACATTAAGTTAAACTACAGTCCAACTGATATAAATATGGGCCATTGTACAAAAGAAAACATGGGCCCGGATTCAGAGAGCAATTGCGCCTGCGTAACCATAGTTACGCAGCGCAATTGCTGACTTGCGCCGGCATTACAAATGCTCCTGATTCAGGAACATCGTAATGCCGACTGCAGCCTAAAATCTGCGTGGCATAAGGCTCTTATGCCACGCATATTTTAGGCTGCATTCTTGCGATGGCCGCTAGGGGGCGCTCCCATTGTGCTCAGTGTATAGTATGCAAATTGCATACTAACACTGATTCACAATGTTGCGCGAGCCCTGCGTACGCAAGTTACGTCGTTTCCGTACGGCGTGTTTAGCGTAAGGCTGCCCCTTCTAATAGTAGGGGCAGCCAATGCTAAAGGATACCCGTCGTTCCCGCGTCGCCAAATTTGAATTTCACGTCGTTTGCGTAAGTGATTCGTGAATGGCGCTGGACGCCATTCACGTTCACTTGGAAGCAAATGACGTCCTTGCGACGTCATTTTCCGCAATGCACGTCGGGAAAGTTTCCCGACGGAGCATGCGCTCTACGCTCGGCGCCTAATTTAAATGATTCCCGCCCCCTACGGGATCATTTATATTAGGCGCCCTTACGCAGGACAATTTTAAAGAGCGCACACGCAATTTACGTAGCTACTGCTCCGTGAATCGCGCGCAGCGCAGATCATTTGCGGGGGCGCAGGGCAAAAACGCTGCCCTGTGCCTCCGTAAAAAAGGGGCAAATCTCTTTGAATCCGGGCCATGGTTTCTGGTATCTGAAGTCATACTTTTACATTTTGTTGTAGCTCCACTATCTGGTAGACTCTAGTACAGGGACCCAAACATACAGTATGCTAATAGTGAAAACCACTCTCTCAAATTGTGTGCTTCATGAGTAAAGCAAATAATAAAGAAAGCAGATGCAGTGTCCTGCTGAGTTGTAGAGGAAGCCCTACATCTTACTACACAATGGGGGTTCTGGTAGGGTTCAGATGCATGTTCACCTTGGAAATACCCCTTGAAGGAAAATAACAATTTAGGATGAGTGAAAAAAACAAAGTCATTTGTGGCACTTTATAACACTGTGTGTGTCAAATACATGAGCTTTGACCTAAAAGACCTACCTCCAGCAAACCTGGTACATTTCAAATCTTTAGACGTTAGAAAACAAAGCACACAGCAGGCAAAGCAAGCACAAACATCTTAGCCTGCAGGAAAACTTACATTCTGCCAAATCACTGTCTTATTTGAAGACACCAAGAGGAGACAAAAATACATGAAAATAATTTTGTATGCAAGAAATACAAGTTAATAAGTTGAAACGCTGGCATAAATCACTTACCAGATGTGTCCTAAGAGCACCTACAGCATTCAACATCTGCTGCTGACATCCAACTTTAAAACTGTTCATCACTGCTGAGTAATAACAATGTTTCCATGTCTGGAATATGATATTGCTCTTTATCATGTACATTGTATCATAAGCAATTGCTAATCTATTTCTCAGGACAAATTTCTAGATGATGACAATAGCGGAATATGCCTGTGTAATGTTTTTGAAACCGCATCTTTAGAGTCACTTCTGACAAGTAATACAGACACCACAAAAATCTTTGGGGATGGGAGCTCCAGCACACAGCCTGTGATTGTCAGCCTCAGCTGTGCATGTTTACCTATGTGCTTTGTAAAGTGTAGAGGGGGGGGCTCTGATGGTGACATATAATGTAAAGGAGGACTCTGATCTGATGGGGACATCTAATGTAAAGGAGGACTCTGATGGGGACATCTAATGTAAAGGGGGACTCTGATCTGATGGGGACATCTAATGTAAAGGAGGATCTGATCTGATGGGGACATCTAATGTAAAGGAGGAATCTGATGGGGACATCTAATGTAAAGGAGGACTCTGATGGGGACATCTAATGTAAAGGGGGACTCTGATCTGATGGGGACATCTAATGTAAAGAGGGACTCTGATCTGATGGGGACATCTAATGTAAAGGAGGAATCTGATGGGGACATCTAATGTAAAGGAGGACTCTGATGGGGACATCTAATGTAAAGAGGGACTCTGATCTGATGGGGACATCTAATGTAAAGGAGGAATCTGATGGGGACATCTAATGTAAAGGGGGACTCTGATCTGATGGGGACATCTAATGTAAAGGAGGACTCTGATCTGATGGGGACATCTAATGTAAAGGAGGACCCTGTCTGATGGTGACATCTAATGTAAAGGAGGGCTCTGATGGTGACATCTAATGTAAAGGAGGACTCTGATGGTGACATCTAATATAAAGGAGGACTCTGATCTGATGGGTACATCTAATGTTAAGGAGGACCCTGATCTGATGGTGACATCTAATGTAAAGGAGGACTCTGATCTGATGGGGACATCTAATGTAAAGGAGGACTCAGATCTGATGGTGATATCTAATGTAAAGGGGAGCTCTGATGGTGACATCTAATGCAAAGAAGGACTCTGGTGGGAACATCTAATATAAAGGGCACTCTGATGGTGACATATAATGTAAAGGGGGACTCTGATGGTGACATCTGATGTGAAGGAGGACTCTGGTGGTGAAATCTTACATAAAGGATGACTCTGATGGTGACATCTGATGTAAAGGGGGACTCTGATGGGGTCACCTGATGTAAAGGAGGACTCTGATGGGGACACCTAATGCAAAAGAGGACTCTGATGGGGACATCTGATGTAAAGAGGGATTCTGATAGGGACATCTGATGTAAAAGTGGACTCTGATGGGAACTCTGATTGGGACTCCTGATGTATAGGAGGACTCTGATTGGGACTCCTGATGTGTAGGGGGACTCTGATGAGGACACCTGACAAGAGGGATGTTGATGAGGACACTTGCTGTAAAGGGGGCTCTGATTGGGACGTCTAATGTAAAAGGGGGTTCTGATGAGGACACCTTATGTTAAGTGGTATTATTTTATTTTACTTTAAATGTGGATGTGATTGGCTTACTGTGATGGGCACAGTGAGGCTGCATATGATGGGCACAGTGAGTCTGCATATGATGGGCACAGTGAGGATGCATATGATTGGCACAGTAAGGCTGCATTTGATGGGCACAGTGAGGCTGCAAATGATGGACACAGTTTTATCTAGCAGCAATGATACATAATCATGGCTATATACAGTCCTGCATTACTAACAGTTTAATTTTTCAGTTTATTTGCGCCCCCCAAAAATTTGCACCAGCCGCCACTGCCCACATGCATGTGTTAAATAAACTGTTCACATATCTGTGAACATGTTCCATCTTTATTGTCCAATCACAAGCTTGGATAATCCCAAAGTATACCTAAAACCAAAACTTTTTTCAGTCTTGGATGGCATAGGAAGGTTTTTCCAAAAATAAACAAATGCAAGAGTATACAGTCTTTACAGATTAATGATGCAAAAATATAAAATTCTTCGATTTACTCTAAAAAGAAGTTTGCCTGTGGCTTCCAAGTATTGTCAATGTGGAGGAAATGTTATTGAACAGAATATAAGTGCTGGTCACTAAATGTATAGGTCAAGAATTCCTGTGGATATCTGGTCAAATTCCAATATTAATCTGCCAGCCACCCGTGATCGCTCCTGAGGGAGACAAAACTGAGATCTGTCAATGTAAACAGACAGATCTCCATTCTGTCATGAGAGAGGAAACAGACCTGCTGTTCATACAGATTATGAACAGCGATCAGTCTCCTCCTCCAGGCAGTCCCATCCCCCCACAGTTAGAAACACTCCCTAGGACACACATTTAACCCCTAGATCGCCCCCTAGTGTTAACCCCTCTCTCTTTATACAGTAATCAGTGGCTATTTTAGCTCTGATTGCTGTATTAGACCCCTTTCACACTGAGGCGCTTTGCAGGCACTATAATGCTAAAAATAACACCTGCAAAGCACCCTGAAAGAGCGACTCCATTCAGTGCAGTGTGAGAGCCCTCGGGCTTTCACACTGGAGTGGTGCACTAGCAGGACGGTAAAAAAAAGCAGCATCTTTGAGGCGCTGTAGGAGCGGTGAATACACCGCTCCTACAGTGCCCCTATCCATTGAAGTCAAAGGGCAGCGCCCCCGAAACACCGGCAAAGCACTGCTGCAGCGGAGCTTTGTGGGCGGTTTTAACCCTTTCTGGGCTGCTAGCAGATGTTAAAAGCGCCCGCTAGCAGCCGAATAGTGATGCGAAAATGACGTTAAAGCGCAGCTAAAAATAGCGGCACTTAACCGCCGACACCCACACTGCCCCAGTGTGAAACGGGCCTAAATGTCAATGGTCTCAAAAAAGTGTCAAAGGTGTCCGATCTGTCCGCCGCAATGTCACAGTCCTGCTAAAAATCGTAGATCACCGACATTAATAGTAAAAAAAAAGAATAATAAAAATGCCATAAATCTATCCCCTATTTTGTAGCTGCTATAACTTTTGCGCAAACCAATCAATATACACTTATTGCAATTTTTTTACCAAAAATATGTAGAAGAATATGTATATGTACATATACATAAACTGAGGTAGTTTTTTTGGGGATATATAATATAGCAAAGATTTTTAAGAATATTGGGCCAGATCCAGAGAGAGAGTACGCCGGCGTATCTACTGATACGCCGGCGTAATTTCAAATTACCCGCATCGTATCTTTAGTTTGATTTCTCAAACCAAGATACGACGGCATCTGAGTTCGATCCAAAAGGCGTACGGCTTCGTACGCCTTCGGATCGTAGATGCAATACTTCGGCGTCCGCTGGGTGGAGTTTGCGTCATTTTCCGCGTCGGGTATGCAAATGAACTTTTTCCGACGATCCACGAACATACGCACGGCCGACGCATTCTCTTACGTCGTCTCTAGTCGGCTTTTTCCGGCGTATAGTTAAAGCTGCTATTTTGTGGCGTATAGATAGACTTGCCATGTTAAGTATGACCGTCGTTCCCGCGTCGAAATTTGATTTTTTTTTTTTTTTTTCGTAAGTCGTCCGTGAATAGGGATGGACGTAAGTCACGTCTAAGTTCAAAAAATGACGCCGTTGCGACTTCATTTCGCACAAAGCACGGCGGGAAATTTCGAAACGGAGCATGCGCAGTTCAATCGGCGCGGGGACGCGCTTCATTTAAATGAATCACGCTCCCTAATAGCCGATTTGAATTCCGCCGCCAGAAATACACTACGCCGCCGTAACTTACGGCGCACAATCTTTCAGGATTCAAAAGTTACGGCGGCGTAGCGTATCTTTGATACGCTGCGTCGATCCATTTCTATGTGGATCTGGCCCATTGTTTTTTTCTTTTTAAAATTGACGGTTATAGCACAAAAAAGAAAAACCGCAGAGGTGACAAATACAACCAAAAGAAAGCTCTATTTGTGGAGAAAAAAGGACATAAATCTTGTTTGGGTACAGCATCGCACGACCGCGCAATTGTCAGTTAAAGTGACGCAGTGCTGTATCGCAAAAAATGGCCTGGTTGTTAAGGAGGGAAATCCTTTCCGGTCCTTAAGTGGTTAAAAATGGTACATACTATTACCAATTCTACAAGGAGGAAGGCCCAGAAGTTGTGTCGTTTGCAGCATTTCTGCATTTTTCTTTTTCTTTTTGCGCACTGTTCTGTGCATGTATGCATGTGAAACTCTCGTAATATAACAATAAACAAATAAAAAAAAAACAGCCTCATTCGCACAAGCATTAAAAAATGCTGCTTTAACAGGTGTCCAGCATATGTTTTCTATGGCTTTAAACTCAGTTCAGTGTTAGGGGTCAGCAACCTTTTTCCACTTAACCACTTGGCACTGCGTCGCTTTAACTGACAATTGCGTGGTCGTGCGGCGTGGCTCCCAAACAAAATTGGCGTCCTTTTTTTCCCACAAATAGAGCTTTCTTTTGGTGGTATTTAATTACCTCTGCAGTTTTTTTTCTTTTGCGCTATAAACAAAAATAGAGCTATAATTTTGAAAAAAAATCAATATTTTTTACTTTTTGCTATAATAAATATCCCCCAAAAAAATATAAAAACATTTTTTTTTATCTCAGTTTAGGTCGATACGTATTCTTCTACCTATTTTTGGTAAAAATTATCGATTGGTTTGCGCAAAATTTATAGCGTTTACAAAATAGGGGATAGTTTTATACCATTTTTATTAAAAAATTGTTTTACTACTAATTGATTGATTGATTGATTTAATAGATTTATAATGCGCCAAATACTGACCCGTCAGGGCAGTGTCTAAGCGCAGAAGACATAACTGTAAATTAATAAATCAAGTCAGGGAGGGAAAGGAATAGAAGGAAAAGAAAAAAGGAGAGCAAAAAAATAAAAACAAATCACCAGGGAACAAAAGGGAGAACTAACATGACTCTGCCTGCTTTTCCTGAAAAAAAAAAGTTTTTAGCCTTTTACGAAAGGACATAATAGAGGGGAGAGACCGAATGCAAACAGGGAGACTATTCCATAGAGCCGCTGCCCTCACAGAAAAGCGTCTGCCCCCAAAGGTAAGCAAACGGGCAGATGGGCAAGTGACAAGACCAGCTGTTAGTGATCTAAGTGCTCGTGCAGGAGCATAACGCGTTATGAAGGAGTTCAGATATTGCGGGCCCGTCCCATGATAAGCGCGATAGGCAAGACAAAGAGCCTTAAACTCGACACGATCTACCACAGTGAGCCAGTGCAGTGATCGCAGGGTAGGGGTAATATGCTCCCGCCTATTTAGGCCGGAGATTAGTCTAGCGGCCTGGTTCTGGACGAGCTGGATTTTCCTCAGCCACTTTAGAGGCATACCCAAATACACAATGTTGTTAAAGTCAATTCGAGAGTTGACGAGAGATTGAACCAAGACTTTCCGGTGGTACTGAGAAAACAGATTCTTGACCTTTCTCAGACACCTGATGTAATACAGTGCGTTGCGGATACATTGATTGACTTGGGGTATCCAATTCAGATTACAGTCAAAGATTGTCCCCAGGACGCGGACTTGATTCACTGGAACAGGACACGGCCCAAGGCTCGTAGGCCATTTTCCCAGAAAGACAGCTGGATCAATACGTCCAGAGATGAGAATTTCTGTCTTTTTAGCATTTAGACTAAGGGAATTGTGATCCATCCACTGTTTGATGTCTAATAGACAGGAAGCAAGCTGCAGACCAGGAGCAGGGTTGGATAGGCTGTCGACGACCAACTGGATATCGTCTGCATACAACCGATTAAACACTGCATGGGTGTCCAGCAGACTCGCAAGCGGCCGAAGATACACATTAAACAGCCATGGCGACAGGGCCACGCCCTGAGGCACCCCACAGCTCAGGGTGCTGATGGCAGATAGGAAAGGACCGGTTTTAACCTGAAAGGTCCTGTGGGTGAGAAAGTCTGAAAGCCAGTGTGAAGCAGAGCCGGTAATGTAAAACTCGTCCCGAAGCCTGGCAATCAACATAGCGTGGTCCACTGTGTCAAAATCGGCGGAGAGGTCAAGGAGCACCAAGGCAGCCGCTCCCCCCGCGTCCCTGACTCCGAGCAGCTTCTCTCTGGTAGAAAGGACCGTGAGCTCAATCCCACGGCTTGGACGGAAACCGCACTGCGAGTCGTGAAACAGACCTGTTGTCTCCAAGTATGATTGAAGTTGGAGAAAAATTTCGTATTCCACCAGTTTGGCCAGGAAACCTATAGCAGAAATGGGTCTGTAGTTAGAAAGACAGCCAGGGTCCAAGTTGGGCTTTTTTAAAATAGGTGTAATAATAGCATGTTTCCAGCGGGCCGGAAACACGCCATGAGTTAGGGAAAGATTGACAAGTATCAGGAGGTCGTTCACAACCAGCTCTGCATTCTTCTTCAAGAGCCAGGCTGGACAGATGTCACCATGGAAGTAGGAGGCCTTAATTTTTGCCATAGATTTCAGAAGATGTTCCCGGCTGACCTTACTAAAGGACGACAGGGAATGAGGCGCTGAAGAATTTGGTTTGGGGGGGCATGGCCCAAAAGTGATTGATTTCTGTGAGTCAGTCCCTGAGAGTGACAGGGGGTTGGTCGAGGGTTGAGGATATTCCAAGGGAGTTAGTTGTCCTATGCCTAAGCGTATGTCGGCTACTTTAGTAACGAAAATATTAAGTAGATTGTCGCACAGAGCTTGCGAATGAGGTATATTCACCTGGCTCTGCGTAGGGGAGAATAAGGTTTTAACTATTTTGAAAAGTGCCGAAGCACTGTTGTCGGCATTATCAATAAGATCACCATAATGGGACCTTTTTTGCCGTTTTAAGGCCTGTGTATAAGCTCGGCATTTAATTCTATACTGCCTCTTGTCAGCCGAGTTTTTAGTCTTATACCAATGGCGTTCTAGTGCCCGACATTTCCTTTTAATGGTAGACAAGGAGGGACAGTACCAGGGTTGGTTTTTGCCAGCCCTGTGGCGATTTTTAGACATTGTTAAAGGAGCAACAATGTCCAAAATTGTATTTAATTTAAGTTCCCACGCGTCTAATTTGGCTTCAAGGGCAAAAAGACTCTTTTCAATGGCGGCGATCAGCGATTTTTTTCGTGACTGCAACATTATGGCGGACACATCGGACACATTTGACAAATTTTTGTAATTTTCACAGTGAAAGTGCTATAAAAATGCACTTATAACTGTGAAAATGACAATTGCAGTTTGCAGTTAGGACCGGGTCAAGAGCGCCCCCACGGCTGAGCTCTTAAAGAGGATGTACAGGTACGTGCTTGTGCCCAGCCCTGCCCTTCTGCCAAAGTATATCGGCGTGAAGGGGTCCTTAAGTGGTTAAGGGATGGATTTAATGTATGTGAATGCATGGAGGGCCACATTAAATTGCTAATAAATTAAGACAATAATAATCCTAACATAGTAATAATAACAGTACAGGTGCTTCACTAATAGGGATGATCCGAATGCCCCCCCCCCCCCCCCCCCCGAGTTTGGTTCGTACCAGAACATGCAAACAGACAAAACATTTGTGCGAACATTCAAACACTGTTAAAGTCTATGGGACACGAGGCGAATATTCAAGTTATTGCCATAAAAAGTGTTTGGGGACCCGGGTCCTGCCCCAGGGGACATGTATCAATGCAAAAAAAACGTTTTTAAACCTGCAGTTTTTTCACGAGCAGTGATTTTAAGAATGCTTAAAGTGAAACAATAAAAATTAAAAAATTCCTTTAACCACTTAACGCCCGCCGCACGCCTATATACGTCCACACAATGGCCCTTGCCTTCTAGCGGGTGGGGGGTCCGATCGGAAAATTTTTATATATGTTTTTGGGGGATTTTTATTATAGCAAAAAGTAAAAAATATTGAATTTTTTTCAAAATTGTCGCTCTATTTTTGTTTATAGCGCAAAAAATAAAAACCGCAGAGGTGATCAAATACCACCAAAAGAAAGCTCTATTTGTGGGGAAAAAAGGATGCCAATTTTGTTTGGGAGCCACGTCGCACGACCGCGCAATTGTCTGTTAAAGCGACGCAGTCCCGAATCGCAAAACCTGGCCTGGGCATTTAGCTGCAAAATGGTCCGGGGCTTAAGCGGTTAAATATCATGCCTGGGGGTCCCCTTAGTCTGCCTGTAAAGTGGTGCATCTTTCTCATGTGTTGTACTGTGCCAGAACACTCTAACCCCTCACAGTCTTGTTGTTAGGCGCAGGAACGGGCCCTGCTGTTAAATAATTTTTCAAGAATTGTAATTACATGCCCCTTTTAAACGGGGGCATAAAAATTGGGTCTTTGGTTTTGGTGGTGCCACAACACTGTAACTCCTCCTCACAGTTACTCGTGTTCGGCGCAGGAATGGGCCCTGCTGTTAAATATTATTTTAAATATTGTAATTATGTGCCTGTTAAACAGGGGCAGAAAAATTGGGCATTTGGTTTTGGTGGTGCCCTAAACCAAAAATATTGTTGGAAGCTAGGTATCCCCAATCCGCTGTGTCCGATTTGATTTCTTTGACATCACCTGGCAAAAAAAGATCCATAGCTGGATTCAGATAGCTTTACGCTGGCGTATCAGTGGATACGCCGTCCTAAATTTAAGCGTATTCTGGAAACCAGATACACTTAAATTAGGCTAAGATACGAGCGGCGTAAGTCTCCTACGCCGTCGTATCTTAGGGTGCAATATTTACGCTGGCCACTAGGTGTCGCTTCCGTTGAGTTCGGCGTAGAATATGCAAATGACTAGATACGCCGATTCAGAAACTTACGTGCGCCCAGCGCATTTTTTTACGTACGGCTTATTCCGGCGTAAAGTTAGTCGAACAAATAGCTGGCCTAGTCAATGTTAAGTCGGTCCAGCGTCGAAATTTAAAATTTTTACGTTGTTTGCGTAAGTCATCCGTGAATGGGGCTGGACGTAATTTACGTTCACGTCGAAACCAATATGTCCTTGCGGCGTACTTTGGAGCAATGCACACTGGGATATGTACACGGACGGCGAATGCGCCGTTCGTAAAAAACGTCAATCACGTTGGGTCACCAATCATTTACATAAAACACGCCCCCCTCATCCTCATTTGAATTAGGCGCCATTTACGCTACGCCGCCGTAACTTAGGAGGCAAGTGCTTTGTGAATACAGCACTTGCCTCTCTGACTTAAGGCGGCGTAGCGTAAATACGATACGCTACGCCGCCTCAAAGATGCGCCCGGCTACCTGAATCTAGCTACCAGTGTAGATAGGAGTATTTTAATTTACCCATGTGCATGAGGCCTAAAAATTTAGTGAAACACACATGAAAACAAATGTCTGTACGCATCAAACCTTTGTATTTTTTCATCAGGTTTTATGCACATACTGTGTGAATGAGCCCCTAGAAATATCCCAGAATGAATTGTGCATCCCGTTTTCGTTAGGTTCTCCTCATACATGTCTGCATACACGGCTTGTACTGTGCCTAGCACTGCCGTTAGAATTGTCCTTTACAGCCGTGACTGTAGAAGTCAGATGTACAGCGGATAAAAGACTCGGTTTGCTGAGACAAAAGATGATATCATGTCGAGACAAATTACAGAGGTGCTGTGTCGAAAATGTGTTCGAGCAATAACTGCTATACAACAGCCATATCAGCATGACTGCGATGTGCCTCCTGCTTACGCAGGCTGCATGTAAAACAGAAGGTCCTAGGTGCAGACTGCTGTTATTCAGGTCACACATAAGCAGCTTGCCAGCAGATTGGCAGTCATCTTGCTGCGAGGCCCCCTGCAGGCCAGTCTGCTCATGCACAGAATACATGTGAAAGAGAAGTCATTGGAAGTGACAGATAGCCATAAACTTGAGGGCAGGATTTAGTCCTGTTGTCTCAGTAGGACCTTATCTCTCTTTGTCTGGCAGAGATTATAGAACACATATACACACACATCCGCACACAGTGGTAAACAAGTAGACATGTATAGAATAAAAATGTAGCCAAACTTCAACTGGAAATGGCAAATTCTCAGCACAAAAACATGATACTTAAAGGGAAAATGTAGCTGATTTCAATGAGTATGTGGTATTATGAATGAGTAACTAAGTCACCTGTATATCACAGAGTGTAGTTCGTGCCCCTGATGAACTACTATTGATTCAAACTAAGAATTTGATTTATATTACATTTAAAGCGGAGTTCCACCTAAAAATTGAACTTCCGCTTAACCCATTCCTCGCCCCCTTACATGCCACATTTGGCATGTAATTTTTTTTGGGGGGGGAGTGGGGGCTTCAGGAGAAGGGGACTTCCTGTCCCACTTCCTCCTTCCGCCGAGGGGCTGGAAAGGCGATTAGCTTAATCGCCTTTTCACAGCCCCTCCCTGTAGGCGAGCGCCTGTCCAATCGGACGGCGCCGCGCCACTCAGGCATGCGCAGTGCCGCTCACGCATGCGCAGTGGGTGCCCGGCTGTGAAGCCGAAAGCTGTCACTGCCGGGTGCCCACACTAGGAATGAAGACGCCGGCCGGCGAGGGGGGGCGAGGAGCGGAGCCCCGGCCGGCGCGTCGCTGGAGCCGTGGAGCAGGTAAGTGTCTCTTTATTAAAAGCCAGCAGCTACACTTTTTGTAGCTGCTGACTTTTAATAAACTTAAAAAAAGGCTGGAACACCCCTTTAAATCCCATCTCTGCGAGAAACAAAAATGCTTCCTAGCAGTGGGGATGCCTCTGTTCAGTGGGGGTTAAACACTCACTTAGGTCTAGGGGCAGTTTTAGTTACCCAACCAGTCAACGCTCTTCTCTAGTCCATTATGCTCCAGTGGTGGACTGTCCCTTTGCATTCTCACTATCTGAACTTGATGACATTAGAGAGCATTTGACCACCAGAAAATAGGGGAGAAGAAACTACAGGGACTGGTTGTACAACCCAGAGGAGCCTATGGAAGCAGAAGATTGGATAAGTAAAACTTCTTTTTGCGGATCTCTAGACTTAAAGGCCCAGATTCTCAAAGGGCTTACGACGGCGCAACGCCATGTACGCCGTCGTAAGTCCTAATATGGGCCGTCGTATCTATGCGACTGATTCTTAGAATCAGTTACGCATAGATATCCATTAGATCCGACAGGCGTAAGGCTCTTACGCTGTCGGATCCTAAATGCATTTTTTTTTTGCTGCTAGGTGTCGCCTCCGTCGTTTTCCCCGTCGAGTATGCAAATTAGCTAGATACATGAATGTACGTGCGGTCGACGCAGTGAAGTTACAACGTTTACGTTAGGTTTGCGCGGCGTAAAGTTGCCCCTGCTATATGAGGGGCAACCAATGTTGAGTATGGCCATCATTCCCGCATCGAAATTTAAAAATTGACGTCGTTTGCGTAAGTCGTCCGTGAATGGGACTGGACGCCATTTACGTTCATGTCGAAACCAATGATGTCCTTTCGACGTCATTTGGAGCAATGCACCCTGGGATATTTTCCGGGTTGGCGCATGCGCAGTACGTTCGGCGCTGGAACGCGCTTAATTTAAATGCTCCACGCCCCCTACCCGGCTAATTTGAATTAGGCGGGCTTGCGCCGGGTGATTTACGCTACGCCGCCGCAACTTTGCAGGCAAGTGCTTTGTGAATAAAGCACTTGCCTGTAAAACTTGCGGCGGCGTAACGTAAATGACATACGTTACGCCGCCGCAGAGATACGCCGGATCTAAGAGAATCTGGCCCAAAGTACTTAAAGTACAACTAAAGGCAAAACTTTTTTTGTAGTTTTGGATAGAGTGGAGAGGGATTAGAACATCTGTCAGGTTTTTATTGCTGTCTGTGCCCCCATTAGGGAGATCCACCCTCTCTATTTGTCCTGTATAACATAATCATTGAAAGTGAATGGAAAAGAAAATTCCAAACTTTGGGTTGTCCCCAAAAAAGTAGTAGAGGGGAAATCTTCCAATGGGGACACTAGTACTGGTGACCTGGGGTGTCCCCAAGAGATTCTCCTAATTTTTAGGGAATTCCTCTCACTTCCTCTTTTGGCTATGGGACAGGAAATGCAGGGAAATCTCTACAATGGGACACAGATGACAAAAAATAAACTGACGGGTTTTGACCCTCCCTCATGCTGGCCATACACTATATATACGAAAAATCTGCCAAAATTCGGTGATTTGGCCAGTTCGTTCATTTTTCGGCTAGTTAATAGGCACAAAAATCTAAAATCATTGAGATGTTTTTGAGCTGAAAAAACGAAGGACAAGTTTGGATATTTTCTACCGAACGAACGATAAATTGAAAGGTTAATGCGTTTCCCGTCCAAACTGTTTTCACTTGGTATATGTATAAAAAGAACAAAAAAATTATTAATTTATGTCAACTGAACGATGTATAGGTCATTACATTATGGCACTATCTTTAGCTCTCACAGCCGAACGTTTGTTTTTCGAAAATGGGTTCGGCCGATTTTTCCTATAGTGTATAGCCAGCATTTGTCGATCCAAAATGAAAAAAAAAAGTGTTTCCTATACTTCTACTTTAACCGCTTGCCGACCAGCCGCCGTCATTATACTGCGGCAGGTTGGCAAGGCTGTGCGAATTGCCGTAGGTGTATGTTGGCCGTTTTAAGCGCAATAGGGGGCACGCACGTGCCCGCGTTGTGATGCCGGAGCTGATGCACATAGAGCCAATATGGGGATCTGTGTATGTAAACAAGCAGATCTCCATTCTGACAGGTGAATAGAAAGAGATCTGCTGTTCCTAGTGATCTGGAACAACGATCTTACTCATCCTCCAGTCAGTACACTCCACCCACAGTTAGAAACACCTCCCTAGGGAACACTTAACTCCTTGATCGCCCCCTGGTGTCAACCTCTTCCCTGCCAGTGACATTTATACAGTAATCAGTAATCAGTGGTTATTTTTACCGAACATACGTAGAAGAATACAAATTGACCTAAACTGATGAAGAATTTTGTTTAAAAAAAAAAACTTAGAGTCGTGAGCATGCGCAGTACGTGCCTAATTTGAACTAGGAACGCCTTACACCGGCCGGATTTAAGTTACACAGCCGAAAATTTCTAGGTAAGTGCTTTGTGGATCGGGCACTTAGGTAGAAATTTTAAGCCAGTGTAACTTAAATGGGAATTTTTAAGTTACGGCGGCTGGCTGTGGATCTGGCCCATATACTTTAACATTTAAATTCATTTTTAATCTTAGATTTATTATGGGCGTATATTATATGCTTATATTATATCTTAGCACCTTTTTATTTCCTGTTCTACCTCTCCTAGTATTGACAAACCTCCCAGGGATACGGTAATTGTCATCTACCCGACATATACCCCTTAGTTTACACTCCCATCTATCATAATATCTGATAAAAGGGGGGGGGAGGGGAGGGTGAGAGGGGAGGGAGAGAAAAGAGGGAAGAGAGAGAGAGAGAAAGGAAAAAAGGAGAAAAGAAAAGAAAGAGAAGAAAGAGAGAAAAAAAAAGGGGGGGAGGGGAGAAAGGAAGGGGGGAGGAGGGAAGGGAGGAAGGGAAAAGGAGTGTAAAGGGTGGGAAGAGGGAAAGGGAGCAGGGACTTTCTAGATGTTTTCATATAGTCCCCATCCAGTCATCGTCTCCCCTCCGTATCCCACCTATCACCTTGTGTATACACCTGTGTATCTCTCTTCATCAAACTTAAAGGAAGAGAGAGAAAAAAAAAAAAAGGATATCTCCTTTTTATAGTGAAGTCCATATCTAGTCCTATATCCCTATATATATATATGTGTCTTTGTTTTAAGGAAGTGCGGAGGGGGGCACTATCTGTCCTCCCTCCAATACTTCATATTATGTGAAGGGGGAAAAATCCCTACAGTAAACAGGGCAGCCGCCTCTCCCGGCTACCCCTTGTCCCGGTCCTGACCCCAAGTATGTGAATTGTATAGACAGGGACAGACACCCACTGGGCACCCCTGGTATAGGTTCCAAAGAAAAAAGGATAGCTTAGGGATGGCTCTGCATAACTCTGGTGATTATAGAAGATCTTGGTGCCAAGCCTTCTGTCTGGATTGTGTGCCTACACAGCACCCCTTCTGGAAGGCCACATTCAGCAGCCTCAATGGTACCTGTTTAAAGAAGCAACACTCCAGCACCATGCCTATGCAAGTCTTTTTTTGTTGTACAGTATTGTGGTGGAAGTGTATAAGTGCCTTACTGTACATAGTTCAACTTTGGGAAAGCAAGGGCATTGTTGCAACTACCGACTATTCATTACATAAACAAGAAAATGAAAAGGATTTGTGTCGCCTGTTCCCTCTAATGTCTAGCCCTGCCAACAGAGGTAAACCATAAAGTACAATCACTGTGCACGACTACTAATCAGGAAGCACTGCCAAGAAATCTACGTACAGTATAATGCTGAGCGGTTCATTTTAAGATGTTAATGCACAATACCATTTTTAAGTGATTTCCACAGTTAATTAGGCAATGATTGCGCTTTGCATGCCAGATATATATTTAGACACTAATCATTTAGGGCATTCTATTGTTCCCTGCTCCTTTTTTGTTTGGTGTGATGCGAATTGAGCCCATACTAAATAAATTCCTATTCAAATCACATGCGGTGTCCTGCATCGCATATGTGAACCGAGTCTACAGTGACTCTTATAGCCAGATTCAGAAAGACTGGCTTAACTTTGAGGCGGCGTAGCGTATCGCATATACGCTACACCGCCGTAAGTCAGAGAGGCAAGTGCTGTATTCACAAAGCACTTGCCTAAGTTACGGCAGCATAGCGCAAATGGGCTGGTGTAAGCGCGCCTAATTCAAATGAGGAACAGGGGGGCGTGTTTTATGTAAATGATTAGTGACCTGACGTGATTGACTTTTTTAACGAATGGCGCATGCGCCGTCCGTGGACATATCCCAGTGTGCATTGCCCCAAAGTACGCCGCAAGGACGTATCGGTTTCGACATGAACGTAAATTACGTCCAGCCCCATTCACGGCTGACTTACGCAAACGACGTAAAAATTTCAAAATTTGACGTGGGAACGATGTCCATACTTAACATTGGCTAGGCCAACTATTTGTTCGACTAACTTTACGCCGGAAAACACCTTACGTAAACAGCGTATCTTTACTGCGACGGGCAAGCGTACGTTCGTGAATCGGAGTATCTCGCTGATTTACGCATTCTAGGCGTAAATCAGCGTTCACGCCCCTAGCGGCCGGCGGAACTAGACAGCTAAGATACGACAGCGCAGGCCGTCGTATCTTAGCTACATTTAAGTGTAACTCAATTTGAGAATACACTTAAATGTACGACGGCTTAGATTCCGAGTTACGACGGCGTATCTACTGTGAATCTAGCTATATAACTATATCCTTAAGCCGAACATAAATGTATTAAAATGTGTCCGGTTCAGCAGGAACCAGTCACATTTCAAAATATGTATGGGCAAGCTGGTTGTACTGAAGTTGATTTATCGATCGACTTCAGTAAAACCAGCCTGTCTGTTTTTTTTTTTGTTTGAGCCCGTGACTAAAGCTGGCCATATATGGATAGGTTTTTTTTTTCATTCAGCCAGCGGACTGAATAAAAAAAAGAACAGATGCCTCCATTCACACCAACAAGGCAGTGGGAGGAATTCTCCCCGCTGGGACATTGTATTCTGACAGCAGAACTTGCCACTGTCAGAATAAATTAATCAGATACTGCAGCTGATTTGCTGCAGCCGCAGACCAAGTAATGTTTTTCAACATTCTCCCTTAAAGGAGTTGTAAAGGAAAATGTTTTTTCACCTTAATGCAATCTAAGGAAAATGTTTTTTCACCTTAATGCAATCCATTGGCTAGAGCGGATGGATTGAGAGCAGCGCAGCCATTGGCTGGCGCTGCTGTCAATCACATCCAGTGACGTGGCACGCTGAGGGGCGGGGCCGAGTGATACAGTGTGCGGCTATGGCCGCTCGCTGTATCACGGGAGCGCGCCCGCAATTAGTGACCACCATGCGAGCTCTCACATGACTGTGGTGACTAATTGCGGTGAGGGCCAGGAGACTCGGATCAGGGCCACTCTGTGCAAAACTAACTCCACAGTGGAGGTAAGTATGACATGTTTGATATTTAAAAAAAAAATCCTTTAGTAACGCTTTAAAGTGATATTAAAGCTCAATATACTTACCTGCTCTGTGCAGTGGTTTTGCACAGAACGGCTCCGATCCTCTTCCTTTCAGGTCCCCCAGCCGGCGCTCCTGACTCCTCTGCCTCAAGCAGTGCCCCAAGAGAAAGTCACCGCTATGTGCTCACTCCCGAGCCGCTACTTTATGCACCTGTAAGAAAACAGAGCTGCAGCTATTCAATCGGATTCAGCTCTTGGCTCTGGCTGGACCATTCCACAACAATCTTCTTCTGGTGAAGCAATTTCTTTTGTTGATTTGGATGTATGCTTTGGGCCGTTCTCATGCTGAAAGATGAAGTTCCTCTTCACGTTCAGCTTTCTAGCAGAAGCCTGAAGGTTTTTTGCCAATATTGACTGGTATTTGGAACTGGTCATAATTTCTTCTACCTTGACTAATGCCCCTGTTCCAGCTGAAGAAAAACAGCCCCAAATCATGATGCTGCCACCACCATGCTTCACTGTGGGTATGGTGTTCTTTTGGTGATGCGATTGTTTTTGTGACAAAAAAAACATTTGGAATTACAGTCAAAAAGTTTAATCTTAGTTTCCTTAGACCATAACACATTTTCCCACATGCTTTTGGGAGACTTCAGATGTGTTTTTGCAAAATATACCCGGGCTTGGATGTTTTTCTTGGTATGAAAAGGCTTCTGTCTTGCCACTCTACCCTATAGCCCAGACGTATGAAGAATATGGGAGATTGTTGTCACATGTACCACACAGCCGGTACTTGCCAGATATTTCTGCAGCTCCTTTAATGTTGCTGTAGGCCTCTTGGCAGCCTCCCTGACCAGATTTCTTCTTGTCTTTTCATCAATTTTGGAGGGACATCCAGTTCTTGGTAATGTCACTGTTGTGCCATATTTTCTCCACTTGATGATGGCTGTCTTCACTGTGTCCCATGGTATATCTAATGCCTTGGAAATTCTTTTGTGCCCTTATCCTGGACTGATACCTTTTGAGATCCCTCTGATGCTTCGGAAGCTCTCATGGCTTTTGTGGTAGGATGCTACTAAGAAAATGCCAGGAAATACTAGAACAGCTGAACTTTTTTGGGGGTTAAACAGAGGCACTGACTCCTATTTAACATGCGTTTGAATGTGATTGCTTGCGTTTGAACACAGCTACATCCCCAGTTATAAGAGGGTGTGCACACTTATGCAACCACATTATTTTATTTTTTTATTTTTACTTCCCTCCACCTAAAACATTTCAGTTTGTTTTTCAATTGAGTTGTACAGTATATAGGTGACCTAATGGTGGAAAAAGTTCTGAAATGATTTATCTTTGTCTCATTTTTTTACATCACAGAAACCTAACATTTTAACAGGGGTGTGTAGAAGTTTTTTTATTTCCTCTGTATTTGCAGTGGCTCTAGTTTTGTAAAACGGTCCAAAATTACCTTATCCGCAAATTCTGCTCAAAGTTACATGTCACATTTTAAACTTTAAAGTTTTTTTTTTTTTTTTTCGTAAAATTGGAGTAATTGTTTGGTAAAATGCCCTTCCTTTTCTTAAGACGTGCAAACATAAAAGCTTTGCTTAATGATCCTGAAAAGTTGGGCATTATCCAAATTTACCCCCAAACCTCCCTCTCCCCTCCCTACCATGGCCCAGCATTATTAATTATTTGTTTGTTTGCTTGAAAATAAATCAATGTATACAATTTGAGTATGACAAAGGGTGGGATTAGATGGAATTCTGTAGTCCAGTAAACAGGATTTTAGTGCAGCTAAGGACTGAAGAAATGGGTTGTCGATCCAAAAAGGAAGTCAGAAATTCACTGGATTTCTGGCAGATCAGCGAGACCTCCACTGAACGTGCTAGGATAATGTGAATGTATTTGCATTTCTGAAATTACTATTTTTTTCTATTTTTTATGTTTGTTTGTTTTTTCCCTGACATAAACTTTTATGCCGCGTACACACGATCGGTTTTCCCATCGGAAAAAGCCAGATGTGAGCTTTTGGATGGGAATTCCGACCATGTGTATGCTTCATCGGGCTTTTTCTGTCGAAATTTCCGCCAGCAAAAGTCTAATGCCGCGTACACACGATCGGTTTTCCCGTCGGAAAAAGGCAGATGTGAGCTTTTGGACGGGAATTCCGACCGTGTGTATGCTCCGGAACTTCCGCCAACAAAAGTTTAAGAGCAGGTTCTCTATTTTCCGACGGAAAAAACTCATATCGCAAAAAAAGGTCCTCTGTATGGAATTCCGACGCGCAAAAAAAATGCATGCTCAGAATCAAGCAGATGAGCCAAACTGTCTATTGAACTTCATTGATCTCGGCTCGTCGTACGTGTTGTACGTCACTGGGTTCTTGATGGGTGGAATTTTATGTGACTGTGTGTATGCAAGACAAGCTTGAGTGGAATTCGGTCAGAAAAACCATGCAAGGTTTTTCTGACAGGAAAACCGATTGTGTATACGCGGCATGAGTAATCAGTGTGCATTAGGCCATGGTGAAACAAGCATCAACTCATGGAGAACAGAAAAAAATCAATGGGGTAGATTCAGGTAGGGGCGCGCACTGCTACGGCAGCGCAGCGTACCGTTTTTACGATACGCCTCCGTAAATTACTGGAGCTACGCTTCATTCACAAAGCATTTGCTCCGTAATTTGTGGTGGCGTTTCGTAAAAGGGGCAGGCGTAAGCGTGCGTAATTTAAATGATCCCATAGGGGGCATGGATCATTTAAATTAGGCGCGTTCCCGCACCGAACGTACTGCGCATGCTCCGTCGGGAAAATTTCCCGACGTGCATTGCGGTAAATGACGTCGCAAGGACGTCATTTGCTTCGACGTGAACGTAAATCCAGCGCCATTTACGATCCACTTACGCAAACGACGTAAATTTCGAAAATCGCGATGCGGGAACGACGTGTATACTTACCATTGGCTGCGACTCCTAATAGCAGGAGCAGCCTTACGACGAAAGCGACGAACGCAAACGACGTAAAACACGACCGCCAGGCGCGAGTACGTTTGTGAATCGGCGTGAGTATGCAATTTGCATACTCTACGCTGACAACTACGGGAACGCCACCTAGCGGCCAACGTCAGAATGCAGCCTAAGATACGACGGCATAAGTGCCTTATGCCAGTGGTATCTTAGGCTACAGTCGGCGTATCGAGCTTTCTGAATACAGAAAGTTGATACGCCGGCGCTACTTAGCAATTACGCTGCGTATCTATGGATACGCAGGCGTAATTGCTTGATGAATCTACCCCATTGAATCTACCAAAAAGGTTCCTAAAATCCTTCCAGGGTTTATCAGTTCAGCAAAAGTGGAGTTACACTTCAAGTTCTTAAAGTCTAGATGACATGATGGCATGAGGACGTGCGCACACTGCATAAGGAGCAAGAACAATGAAAATCAAAAGAGGCCTAGGCATTTTCTTTGAAGTGCCAGCAGCCTATATTCATTGCTTTGCATGTTTATGAAGAGACATCCATTGCATACAGTATATTATTAAACTACATTTATATTCAGCCCTAGAAAGTGTTATCAGTGGTTTCATTAAAACAGTAGTTTGAAACACTAGTCAGAGTTGTATACATAGTTAATTCTTTCTTTTATTGCCACCATTGCAATAAAGCTAAGACAATACACAGCAGTCAAACTCATTGGTGTTACTTTTGACCTGTCCACACATGAAGTCCTTCCTTAGGGGGCTACGGCTATTTATCAATGTATATATAGCAGAGGCTACCTTATATCTTTCTCTGACTGGACTCATTTGTTTTATTTTATACATGTCTGTACCTGTGTCCAAACCCATAAATAAGCCCTGCACTTCAATTAACACTACAGGAGACACAATTACTCTTTGAACCTCTGAGGTCCATCTATAGAACTGTAACCCATTCCTTGCCAGGAAGCATTTAAAAGAAGACTTCAAGGGAAATATAAAGTGAAGAACCTTCACAAAATGATTTTCCTGACAGCACCTTTGTTGTTTAGGTTTTATAAACATTCCCACTGTTGGGACAGCCCTAATGCCCCACACACACGATTGATTTTTCTGTTAGAAAAAGTCTGATGAGGAATCCCGACCGCGTGTATGCTCCATCAGACTTTTTCCAATGGAAAAATTGCTGGAAAAAGATAGAGAGCAGGTTCACTTTTTTCCCGTCAGGAAAAAAACTGATCGGAATTTCCGATTGTGTGTACAAATTCCAACGCGCAAAATTCCAACGCATGCTCGGAAACAAATCGACGCATGCTCAGAAGCATAGAACTTAATTTTCTCGACTCGTCGTAGTCTTTTACGTCACCGCGTTATTGACAGTCAAAAGTTCATCAAACTTTTGTGTGACCGTGTCTATGCAAGGCAGGCTTGAGCGGAATTCCGTCGGAAAAAACATCCTTTTTTTTCCAATGGGAAAACCGCTCGTGTGTACGGGGCATAAGAAAGGGATACAATCTAGACAAATAAGAGGACATATGAGTATTCTTGACTAGTAAGGTTGCACTCCTCTTACAGTGTAAGAGAAGATTTAGATCATCCCTTTGGTCCAGGTAAGTGATTGTGGCCAAAAATTCTGTCATAACTGCTACAGATGCTGTGAACTATAACAAGATCTTTCAGGCCCTTAAAAAGCATCCAAACCCAACAGCAAAAAGTTTTTTTATTGCAACTTACCAATTCTTTTTTTTTCCCAATAATTTTATTGGGTTTTACAGAGAGATAGGATATAACAACAAAACAACATAACATGGGTAACCAAGTACTATGGGCCACATTCACAGAACAGATACGACGGCTCCTGATACACCGTCGTATCTCTTGTTCTATCTATGCGGCTGATTCAGAGAATCAGTTCCGCATAGATAGCCCTAAGATCCGACAGGTGTAATTGACTTACACCGTCGGATCAAAGGATGCAGTACCTCGGCCGCCGCTGGGTGGAGTTTGCGTCGTATTCCAGCGTCGGGTATGCAAATTAGCAGTTACGGCGATCCACAAAGGTTTTTCCCGTCCTTACGTCTGCGCAAGTCTTAGTTTCCCGTCGCAAACTTAGGGTTGCTATTAACATGGTGTAAAATTACTCCACCATGTTAAAATATGCCCGTCGTTCCCACGTCGCTTTTGATTTTTTTTTTTTCGGCGTAAGTACGTTACGCACGTCGCGATTCACAAACACATCACGCCGCCGTAATTTCGCGCAAAGCACGTCGGGAAAATTGCGAACGGAGCATGCGCAGTACGTCCGCCGCGGAAGCGCACCTAATTTAAATGGTACCCGCCCCATTTGAATTGGGCGGGCTTGTGCCAGACGTGTTTACGATACACCACCGCAAGTTTACAGGTAAGTGCTTTGTGTATCGGGCACTTAGACTGAAAACTTGCGGCGGTGTAACGTAAACGGGTTACGTTACACGGCCGTAATTCTCTGTGAATCTGGCCCATTGTTTCCAATATTGAGCAGGAACATTGCATGTAATAGGTAACTTATAATGCCTTAAGTCTTGTTTGGAACTTAACAATTCTTAGATGTAATGACTTTTTTTTCATAATTTTTCTTTTTTGGATTTATTGATTTGTTTTTCAGTCATTTTTACCTTATGTTCAGGACAGTATTTTACAGCTTCCTTTAACCGCTTCCCGACTGGCTCCTGTATATATACGGCGGCAGAATGGCTCTGCTGCGCGAATCGCCGCATATATACTGAGGCCGCTTTGAGAGCCGTAGCAGGCACGCAGGGTCCTGCGATTGCGGGCACGAGAGTAGGAAAAGGGATTTGTATGTGTTCTTATTAAGTAGGAACAACAATCTGTCTTCTCTCCCAGTCAGTCCAACCCCCCTCCCCGTCCCCAGTTAGAACATACTGAGGGAACACACATTTAACCCCTTGATCGCCCACAAGTGTTTAACCCTTTCCTTGAAAGTAATCAGTGGCTATTTTTAACTCTGATCGCTGTATAAATGTCAGTGGTCCCAAAAAAGTGTCAAAAGTGTCCGATTTGTCTGCCGCAATATCGCAGTCCTGATAAAAAAGGCTGATCGCCACCACTACTAGTATAAAAAAAATAAAAATAAAGATGCCTAAAATCTATCTCCTATTTTGTGGACGCTATAAATTTTGCGCAAACCACTCAATATACGCTTATTGTGACTTTTTTTAATCAAAAATATGTAGAAGAATACATATTGGCCGAAACTGAGGAAAGTATTTTTTTTTTTTTTTTTTTTAAATCTGGATATTTATTATAGCAAAATGTTAAAAATATTGGGGGTTATTTACGAAAGGGGGACAGGCAAGGAAAATAAAAAACAGCATTTTAGCTTGCACATGATCGGATGATAAAATCAGCAATGGTCAGATTTTTTTCATTTATGTAAAACCTTTATCCAAAAAGGAAAAAATAAAAATGGTTGTAAACATAAAAATGTTAGCTGGGGTTGGCTTTAATTTGTTAAGTCCATCTAAAATTCCTAAAGTAAGAGTGATACTGTCCAGATCACCCGGTGAAAATAAAGTGGGAAAAAAAAATCAAAAAAATAATAATACAGCCACCACCTCTAGGAACTGGTAAGCTGCAATATAATACAAATTAGATTTTTTTGGCTTATATACGTTTTAGGGGGGTGTATAATAATAAGGGGGCGCTAATAGTAAGTGATAAATAAATTCTGAATTCTAACATGAGACAATATGTTAACTATAAGGTCAACAATACAATAGTGATTTAAAGTGCAAGTGCTTATATGATAACAAGGTCAAAAGATAGGTGCAAACAGGTCCAAAAAATGCAGCAATGGTTTCTAAATGATAAGCAATAGGTAAGTCCATGCATCAAATGGTTAACTTGAGAGTAGACACCATCACCTCGGAACAGATATCAAACTGGCGACACCCGGTGAGAGGTAGAGGTATTTCATCAATAGATTTGGCACAGAGAGGCGATGGAACGCACGCTACACCTACCCACGAGAGTGAGATACAGTGCGGCCGGTGCTCAACGTCACATCTAGCTGTAACACGCTTGATTCCTTAGTGCCAAGGTCTCGGCACTTCCACAAGTAAGCGGCCATTTGGCTTTTGTTTTTAATCTGTTTTACAATAAATCGCGGAACTTCACTATGGCCCGTTTTTCTTAATTTTATCCGTGGTAATTTCTTGTGTTGGAGTCCATTCATGGCCAGTCCCATCCAGGTACCAGTACAGACCTTAGTACAAAACGAAGGGTCATGGTGGTCTGGTAAGTAGGCACTTACCTCTACCTCTCACCGGATGTCGCCAGTTTGATATCTGTTCCATGGTGATGGTGTCTACTCTCAAGTTAACCATTTTATGCATGGACTTACCTATTGCTTATCATTTAGTGACCATTGCTGCATTTTTTGGACCCATTTGCACACATTTTTTTTACATTGTTGTCATATAAACACTTGCACTTTAAACTATTGTATTGTTGACCTTAGAGTTAACATATTGTCTCACGTTAGAATTTGGAATTTATTTATCACTTACTATTAGTGCTCCCTTATTATTATACACCCCCCACATTGCTAAAGTTGTTTTCACACCACTTTAGGGGAGCAGCTTCCTTAATATATTTTACATTACCAAAGCGCAGAGTTCTCTATTTACTCATTTATATACATTTTAACCTGACATATTTTATGTTTGGACTGGGTGCTTAAGGTGTCATATCCCTGTATTATCAAGATATATAAATTCAAAGTTACACTATGGGAAGAAAACCAAAATGGGCAATTTTTATATTAAAACATAATATTTTATTGTACAATGATTTTTGTTCAAAGGAACACAAGAAGAAACAGTTAGAAGTTAAAAAAGTAACAATTTTATATATTACTTGTGGTGAACCATCATGTTTAATTGACTATAAATGACTGTATATGAGTATTTCAAAGCACTACCTCATGAACCAATTTGCATACACTGATCAGCCATAATATTATGACCATCGACAGGTAAAAATAACAACATTGATTAACATTAACATTGATAACATTGATTAACTCATTACAAAGGTATTTGAATATAATTTAAAAAATATCCAATTCGCTGAAAATTAAATACAAAATATCCCATTGGTGTATCTCACCACAAAATATATACTAAATACACTGAACAAAATTATAAAACGCAACACTTTTGTGTTGGAACTACATTATTGGAACCATGTCCTGTGGTCTGATGAGACCAAGATAAACTTATTTGGTTCAGATGGTGTGAAATGTGTGGCCGCAATCAGGAGAGGAGTACAAAGACAAGTGTGTCTTGCCTACAGTTAAGCATGGTGGTGGGAGTATCATGGTCTGGGGCTGCATGAGTGCTGCCAGGACTGGGGAGCAACAGTTCATTGAGGGAACCATGAATGTCAACATGTACTGTGACATACCGAAGCAGAGCATGATCCCTTCCTATCGGAGACTGGGCCACAGGGCAGTATTCCAACTTGATAATGACCCCAAACACACCTCCAAGTTAACCACTGCCTTGCTAAAGAAGCTGAGAGTAAAGGTGATGGACTGACCAAGCATGTCTCCAGACCTAAACCCTATTGAGTATCTGTGGGGCATCCTCAAACGGAACGTGGAGGAGAGCAAGGTCTCCAACATCCACCAGCTCCATGATGTCGTCATGGAGGAGTGGAAGAGGACTCCAGTGAAAACCTGTGAATCTCTGGTGAATGCCCAAAAAGGTTAAGGCAGCGCTGGAAAATAATGGTGGCCACACAAAATATTGGCACTTTGGGCCCAATTTGGACATTTTTACCTAGGGGTGTACTCACTATTGTTGCCAGCGGTTTAGACATTAATGGTTGTGTGTTGAGTTATTTTGAGGGGACAGCCAATTTACACTGTTATATAAGCTGTACGCTCACTACTTTACATTGTAGCAAAGTGCAATTTCTTCAGTGTTGTCACATAAAAAGATAGTAAAATATTTACAATACATACAGTATCTCACAAACGTCATTTTTGTGAGATACTGTATATATTGTCATCCACTCCACTCTGTGATCCACCACTCCATGTTCACCTCTGGGATTGACCCATATGTATTACAGGTCAAAATTCTTATTTCTCCTTTAAGGGGTTATGCCATTCGTTTCTCCTATCCAGGGTCTGGGATTCCACTTTTCTGCCAGAATATTAGCCCAAAGTAAACAATAATATTTCCATAAAAACTTACCTTTCTCAAATCAAGTAAATTACACTCACATTAGTTGTGCACTTAAAGTGCTTGTAAATCCTTACATATACTCAGTGAAGTGACTGGTCTCAGGTGATACACAGGGATGAAACAAATCCTCATACATAAGTTATTCCTATTTATCTGTGTCTTCTCTTTTCTACATCTGTTCAAGGTGCAGAATTTATTAAGTTTACACAAGCTGTCAGAAAAAAAGGGGGGCAGAGAACTGAAATTACAGAGCTGATTGGAGGGACAACCCCTTACACAGCACATCAGAACAGAACTGAGGCTGTCAAACAGCTGGAGCTTCCTCAACTGTCACCTTTTTTTTTCTTGGTGTCATCAAAACTTGTCAGAACTGATTCATTCTGATAGCAGCAGGAGAAAGCAGCAGATAGAGATGACACTTATGCCGCGTACACATTTTTCGGCATGAAAAAAATATGTTTTCCGCATGTAGAAAAGTTTTTCCAACTTCATCATTAAAACGACGTTGCCCACACACCATAGTTTTTTAAAAATGCTCTAGCAAAGCGCGGTGACGTACAACACTATAAAGGGGAAGTTCCATGCGGATGACGCCACCCTTGGGGCTGCTTTAGCTGATTTTGTGTTAGTAAAAGACGATTCGCGCTTTTCTGTCTGTTAGAGCGTGATGAATGTGCTTACTCCATTACGAATGGTAGTTTTACCAGAACGAGCGCTCGCATCTCGTAACTTGCTTCTGAGCATGCGCGGGTTTTTAACGTCGTTTTAGCCCACACACGATAATTTTTTACAACCCGAAAAACTACATTGTTTAAAACGTCGTTAAAAAATGCAGCATGCTAGGAAAAAAAATTTGTCGTTTTTCAGAACCCGAAAAATGATGTGAAGCCTACATACGATCATTTTAAATGACATTTTTTTTAAACAACGTTTTTTCATGCCGAAAAATGATCATGTGTACGCGTTAGTGCGTATTAGTGCTCTTAATTGATACAAGTACACATTATAGAGGGATATGCTTTGTTTACATTTCATGTCAGAGGTTTACCCACTTTAATCTGGTACACTGGAGTATACTAGCGTATATGTCCCTTTAAAGGATCACGTCTCTAAATTTAGCCCCGCTCATCCCATTGTCTGACCCCTTCTGGTTTAGAGCGATGGCATCACTGGCCTTGCCCTTACATGTTACGTCCTCTGAGGAAGTCACATGGCTGTAATATAATGCATAAGGGCAGAGAAAGTGACGTATTGAACATAGATGTGGGAACACATGACGGTGCCAGCTAGCTAGCTGCTAAATGGTTGATTATTAATAGATTTGTGAAGCATTGTTTGGGTTGTTGATAGCACAAGAGTTTTTTGCACTTAAAAAAAGTGTTCTATCCCTTCATGATAACTATCACTGAAGAAAGTCCATTCCCATAAATCTAGGAAACAGTCATATGAGAGCTTTGCCTTTGAAGACCATGCACAACTAACTACACTCTCAGCTCTGCAGTCTATTTGGCCTGCAATGAAAAGCTGTCAGCAATCCAACATAGGGTGGGGGGTTAGAAAAGGATAAATGTACTAAAAATGCACTTATCCCTTAAAGTAACCACTGAAATGCTATCATAAAACACTCTAGTATCCTTTAATTAGAGCACAGTTCTCCTGTAATAAACAAAATAGATTACAGAGCACACATACAAAAATGACATTAAATCCTGCAAGGCTATTTACAACACCTGAACATATTATAAAAATATGGGGATTTGGTCACACCATATGGCTATATGGTGCTTAAGCCCACTTACTGCGTCAAAGTACCCCATCATTGTTCTGTTTACGGTCTTATAGCAGCACCATCTTGAATGTAAATGCATCTGTAGGGTGTGCCCCCCACGTCTGTTGTTTGTTTCTTCTGTAATAAACCTCTTTGGCTACATTCACACTGTAACGCCGCGTACGCGGCGTATTTTGCCGCGAATTGTTTACTTTTTTTTTTTTTTAACAAATCATTTCCATTGCTGTCTATGGCCGAACGCCAATGCCGCCTGAAAAAAAGGGTCCGGGACTTGTTTTCAGGCGGCAAGCGTACAGCGTTTTGGCGTTCGGCGTGAGATGTGAACCATCTCATAGACAGCAATGGAAATTCGCCCCTCCAGCGTATCGAGCGTCGGGCGCTTTGTTGCCTAGGTGTGAATGGAGCCTTTATCTTCTGCCCTATGGAAAATAAAGGAAGCTTTGCCTAGCCCCGTCTCCTCATATTTATTCTCTACACAGGCTTATCTGAACTGATCTCTTATATTATTGGGATATTTGCATACCGACACTTTCTACCTTATTATTTCTGAACAGAAATTGTTCAATCAAGTTAAATTGTTCCTGAGTGCAGTTACAAGATTATAATTTAAACAACACATTCTTGGCAGCGCCTCATGTATCTTGTTATTGTGTACGTGGCTTTATGTAGCCTTAAACATTGAGAGTTATAGATTTCCCATCAGCACTACAACAGTATAATTTCCGTGGGTGATGTTAGCCGTCATAAAGGTTTTCTGTGTTCCACATACTGAGGGAAGCGAGCAGCTACTTCATTACTTAGGAGAGCCACTGTATTATCTGTCAAGTGCTGGTTAAATGCTAATAAAGAGACTAGGGGAAATTACATTCTGCAACTTGTTTTCAATTCCTCTGGCTTATAGTTTCTTTCAAAAGTAAAATATTAATTTGCACCACACGACTGCTCATATGTTATTGGTTCAAAACTCATTTCTGTAAGGGATGAGGCAAATTTTGCTTTATTTGTTTTTTTTGTTTTTTTGCCTTCCTCTGGATCAACTGTGAGTATAGTGTTCCTGTATATGGAGGTTTTCTATCTGAGTGCGTTGGCTTTCTTTTTTTGTGTAGCACCCTCCTATGTAGGTGCTAGAAGAGAGTATCATTTTTGGGTCTTTCTGCTTACCAGGAAGGCTGCCAGGTAAATTTAGATGCTCTCTGCCTACCACGGAGCAGGGATCCATTGATAGGGTCTGCTCAGGGTGCTCAGGTGCTGTTCATGTTGTCTGAAAGTCTACACACAGAAACCCCTACGGGGACAGTGCTACAATTGTTTCCTCTGTTGATTGAACTGGATGGACTTGTTTCTCTTTTCAACCAGATTAGCTATGTACAGTGGCGGAACTACCGCCATAGCAACCCATGCGGGTGCTATGGGGCCCGCAGCCGAGTGAGGATCAGGGGGGCCCGGTGAAGTGAAGAGAGAGGAGAGGAAGAGGCGAGCTGAGGGCCCCATGGCCACTAGGGGGCCCCATCAGGGTTGCCAGCCTTGGTAAAAGCAGGGACAGTTTGTTGGAATCAGTGTTTTTTTACATCTATCACTGAATTGGCCACTACCGACATAATTTTGATGTATAAATCTCGAGATTGTAGCTGCCCCGCCTCTTTACTGCCTTCTCAGCCAATGGGAGCACAGTGTACACGCCCCCTTCTCCAGCGCGGCTTTTTTTAACATACTAGCAGGAGATGCCGACTGCTGGAGAGATGAGAGGGAGGAGGGGACAGCCTGCAGTGTGGGGTGGATTGCTGCCTCATAAAAGGTAAGCTGGAGGAATTGTATTATCAGTGCTTACCTATCCTGGTGAGGAGGGGGAGGGGGGAGGCTGTGTAGCAGCAGGGCTCCTCTTGCTGTTAGATCGTTTTTTTCTGTGTGTGAGAACAGAAGTGCCATGCTTCTGTGCTGAACTTCTCCAATCTCTGCTACATCTCCCTACTCATCACCTGCCCACCAATACACAGGCACAGCCTCCTCCTCTCCAGTATTACCACATGCTATGTCTGACCTGCTGGGGCACTACAAGTACCAGCATGGCAGAAGGGGCAGCAGCAGTGTGTTCTATCAGGATGATTTTTGGAAAAAAAAGTGCTGGTGTGTATATATATAGATACATATATATTTATCTATATATACACACACCAGCACTTTTTTTCCAAAAATCATCCTGATAGAACACACTGCTCCTGCCCCTTCTGCCATGCTGGTACTTGTAGTGCCCCAGCAGCTCACATGTGGTAATACAGGAGAGGAGGCTGTGCCTGTGTATTGGTGGGCAGGTGATGAGTAGGGAGATGTAGCAGAGATTGGAGAAGTTCAGCACATCCTTCTCCCAGAAGCATGGCACTTCTCACTATATATATATATGTATACAGTGCATGTACGTGTGTATACCAGGGGGCGGTCCATCCATTAAGGGCACCACCCCCTCTATGTAGAATGTATAGATTCATGCATTGCATGAATCTATCCATGGCCACCCCCAATTCAGGTGTCCATCCCCTTTTAGGACGCTGGGTGCCTAAATTGCGGGGGGGGGGGGGTTGAAGCACCTGATTAGAGCCATAGGCTCTAATAGGCTTCACATTAGGGTGGGCTTGGAGCGCAGAGCACTCAGAGCCCATCCAGGTGGGTTTAGAAAAGCAAATTAATGTTTGCTTTTCTAACAATGAACCGGCTCTCCGCCAATCAGGAAGTGCGGGTCTGATACCCATCATGTGATTGGCTGAAAGGACAGGCGCTCCTATTGGACGCCTAGCAGGAGAAAAGAAGGGGTGCAGGGAGTAAACATCTCACTGCCGTCACCCACTGCCTGACCTGCCACCAAGATGGGGCAAGTGTTGGTCAGACAACAGGGGGGGGGGGTGCTGAGGGTCACAGTGGCTGCATTTAATGGGGCACAGTTGGCGGCATTTGATGGGGCACATTTGGCTGCATTTGATGGGGCACATTTGGCTGCATTTGATGGGGCACATTTGGCTGCATTTGATGGGGCACAGTGGGCTGCATTAGATGGGGCACAGTGGGCTGCATTAGATGGGGCACAGTGGGCTGCATTTGATGGGGCACAGTTGGCTGCATTTGATGGGGCACAGTGGCTGCATTTGATGGGGCGCAGTGGGCTGCATTAGATGGGGCACAGTGGGCTGCATTAGATGGGGCGCAGTGGGCTGCATTTGATGGGGCACAGTTGGCTGCATTTGATGGGGCACAGTGGCTGCATTTGATGGGGCACAGTGGCTGCATTTGATGGGGCACAGTGGCTGCATTAGATGGGGCACAGTGGGCTGCATTAGATGGGGCACAGTGGCTGCATTTGATGGGGCACAGTGGCTGCATTAGATGGGGCACAGTGGGCTGCATTTGATGGGGCACAGTGGGCTGCATTTGATGGGGCACAGTGGGCTGCATTTGATGGGGCACAGTGGGCTGCATTTGATGGGGCACAGTGGCTGCATTTGATGGGGCACAGTGGCTGCATTTGATGGGGCACAGTGGCTGCATTTGATGGGGCACTGTGGCTGCATTTGATGGGGCACAGTGGCTGCATTTAATGGGGCACAGTGAGGCTGCAATTGTTTGCCCATGAGAGGCTTCTGGTGAATTTAGTGGGTCACCAACTCTAAGCCACTCAGCATGTCACGGAGCTTGGTGCCTCTCCGCATGGGTTTGCCCACATTCATGTTGCATAAAAAAAAAGATGGTGGCCATCTCTAAGCCTGGGGGCCCCATAATCTCCTATTGCCCGGGGGCCCCATGAGTTGTCAGTCCGCCCCTGGCTGTCCGTATCAGCAGAGAGCGGAATTGCCCGCTGTAATAGCTTTCATTAGAACTTTCAGTGTTCCCGGGGGTCATGTCACATAGCTCCACCTCTTGGTCCGGCACCTTTGATCGACAGAACGCCAGTCCAGTGTAGGACATGTGACGTCGTCAAAGGCGTTGGGCTAAGAGGTGGGGCTATGTGACGATGAGCCCCGTGAAGTCGGGAAATTCAAATGAAAGCTATTACAGCAGGCAATCCCGCTCTCTGCTGATCCGGCCGGCTTGCCTCTTCCTCTGCACAGGTGAGGCTGTATTGGGCACAGGCAGGCCAGGCTGTATTGGGCACAGGCAATGCTGTATTGGGCACAGGCAGGCCAGGCTGTATTGGGCACAGGCAATGCTGTATTGGGCACAGGTCACGCTATATGGGGCACAGGCAGTTCAGACTGTATTGGGCACAGGCAGGCCAGGCTGTATTGGGCACAGGTCACGCTATATGGGGCACAGGTCACGCTGTATAGGGCACAGGTCATGCTGTATGGGGCACAGGTCACGCTGCATTGACACTAGGGCGGCTCTGGGGGGCCCCATACAACATTTTGCTATGGGGCCCTGTGATTTCTAGTTACGCCCCTGGCTATGTAAATGTTTATAAAAACAAACATGGTAAGATTTGGGATGGCATCAGTAGTATTCAGAACCATATATCACCAGAGAAAAGTAGAAGCATCCCACCCATTAGGTGACTAGCCAAAGGATGGATGGAATTTAGAAATTTGGAAATATTTTAAATATTTTCTACAGGCATAAGGTTTAGGGTATGGGGCTTGAAGCACAGAAATTGGCTTTACATCTTATTCCAGTCAATCTTTTTTTTTATATATAGTTTTCAATAGATTTACTAAAAAATAAATAACCCCACACACAAATCAAATCATACAAATGCCCCTTTTAATAGTGATTTATACAACTGCTGGCACCCTTAAATAGATAATAAGATCAACAAAAAAATAAATTAAATTCCCCAAATAGGTAGCACAATAATTTCCAACAAAAACAAAAAATATACACATGAGAATCCATCTCGTGCAAATAAAGGTGTCACTCTAAACTCTACAATATTAAACTTTATAAGCCTAGGTTCACACTGGAGCGATTTGTCATGCGATTTGATAGATTAAATCGCATGACAAGTCACAGTCTATTGGTGGCAAAGGCACTGTTCCATTCAGTGCGACCCAGATTTTGCGGCGCCTCACGATTTGCAAAAGTAGTTCCTGCACTTCTTTTGCCGATTTCAAGTATGACTTCAATAGACATCTGTGTATGAAGCCACACAGATGTCTATCAAGTAGCACCTGAAATCGCGCTGACCTTGCTACTTTGAAATCGCGCTACTTCAAGTGAAGTAGCGCGATTTCGAAGCAGCATCAATGTGAACCAGGGCTAAATATCTCAATATCCAATATCTCAAAGTGCCCATTATTTTTCATTATTGGTGCAAAATTGTCTGTTAATCTTCCACACTCCACACCAAGTGCAAACAATTTGTTTCCACTCCCACAGGTCACCACACTCACCAAATAAATGTGCCTCTCATTTTACTGATTGGCAAACAGTGTGTGATTCACCCTGGTACTTAAGTGGAGTATGTTCATCTTATAAGCTTCCCTTGCTGGGTACCAGAACCATCCAAAATCCCTTAGCTCACCCAGTCACTTGTCGGGGCACAGCCTAGGGTGATGCAAAACATAAACTGTTTATTGAAACACAGGCACAAAGAGATATGCACTCTGGAACAATCCCCCCTTCTTTGCATAATGACACAGGGTGGGGTAAAAAGTACATTCAGTAACATGAGACACAGGTATATTCAAACTTTTCAACAAATAATTCAATCAGTAACTGGGCACATAGACAGCCTTATAAGCAGGAAGGGTTGTTGGAGAAATTCCCTCTCTAGCTATCATTAGCTGACAGTGATTTAAATAAGCCGTAAGCTAACCCACATAAACATATAACATCTCACGATAGTTTGCTACCAAGACAGAGTGGACCTTATACTAGCAAACAAACAGAAACAATAGATAGATGACCCAATTAGCAATTAACAGTGGGAGAGACATTCTTAGCATAAAAACACAGAACACCTTAATAAACCGACTATAGCAGGAGACCATCTTACAATAAATACATTACAAACCCCACCCCACTTCAGACTATCTGGTAAAAAGTTTACAGCAGTCCATGAGACAAACTCTTACAATATTCCAGCAGTCTGAAAAGGTGGAATTAATGTGTCTTCATGGATTTCTTAAGGATATTTTTGAAGTGAAGGAGCTTCTCTGACTTTCAACACAAACCACACATATAAGACCCAGGATGACAGGGGTAAAACAAAATGCTCTGGGGAATAGTACATCCAGGAGAGGCAAGGAGAGCTGCTAAGAAGAGTATGTGTGATTGTACTGTGAGTCTGGTTAGGGCAGACCAGACTGGGCTTCTTGGTCAACCGTGCCCCTAATAGACACGGGGTGACTTGCACATAAGAGGGGCCCAGGGAGTTGAAAAAGGAGTTTCCCAACCTCTCCTAGGTAAGCTGAGTTCCACAGGCCCCCCACCCAAAGTGACTCCTGTTACACAGCGCTTTAGCATGTATCCTCTTTATGACTCCCAGGAATGACGTCTCCTCTGATTCTTCTTTCTCAATCCAGCTCCCCCATCAAACCTTTACTGTATTTTATAACACTCACAAAAGTAATAAAATATAAGTCCATCCAACATAGCTAAGAACATTAGTATCAGAAGAACCGCCAGTGTTGGTAGGTCCGGTGGATGCAGCATCTTACCCTGTCCCCGATAATGTCACTTCCAGATTAGGGATGAGCTTTGAGTTCGAGTCAAACTCATGTTTGACTCGAACATTGCCTGTTCGCCGAACAGCAAACTATTTTGGGTGTTCGCGGCAAATTCAAAAAGCCGCGGAACACCCTGTAAAAGTCTATGGGAGAAATCTAAAGTGTTCATTTTAAAGGCTTATATGCAAGTTACAGTATTGTCATAAAAAGTGTTTGGGGACCTGGGTCCTGCTCCATGGGACATGTATCAATGCAAAAAAAAAATGTAAACTGCTTTTTTTCGGGAGCAGTGATTTTAATAATGCTTAAAGAGAAACAATAAAAGTGAAATATTCGTTTAAATTTCGAACCTAGGGGGTGTGTATAGTATGCACGTAAAGCAGCGCTTGTTTCCCATGCTTAGAACTGTCCCTGCACAAAATGTCATATTGGAATCTGGAAGACCCCTTTAACAAAGGGGACCCCCAGATCCCACCCCCTCCCCATTTGAATTGGTAATGGGGTACATTGTACCCCTACCATTTCACAAAGAAAGTGTAACAAATAAAAAAAAAACACAGACACCGTTGGGAAAATTCTTTATTAAAAATAAAAAATAAAAAAAAGATTCCAGTGGTGGTAAGCCACTCTCGGTCTCCGCTCCAATGCTGTCGGTATCCTGCGATGGGTGATCTCCTCTCCGGGGTCCAGCGATGAGAAGATATCCTCTTCATTCAGGTCCAGGATCCAGCAATGAGGTGTCCGCAGCACAGCGCATCACCTGTCTCTACCGAAGACACTCCGAGAATGCTGCAGCGGGAGCCAGTGACAGCTCTTATGTAGGTGAGGGCAGGGCCACCCGGCACGTGACCCCGTCACCCTCTGACGCAAGGGAAAACCCAGGCTTTCCCAGTGACTTGCAGGTTATACTTTGTGCAGGGACAGTTCTAAGCACGGTAAAACAAGCGCTACTTCTCAGGCATACTATACAACCCCCCTAGGTACGAAATTCAAAGGAATATTTCACTTTTATTGTTTCACTTTAAGCATTATTAAAATCACTGCTCCCGAAAACTCGTCCATTTAAAAAAAAATTGCATTGATTGTCCCCTGGGGCAGGACCCGGGTCCCCAAACACTTTTTAGGACAATAACTTGCATATTATCCTGTAAAATTAGCACTTTAGATTTCAAACTTTGAGTCCAATAGACTTTAACAGGGTTCTAAAGTTCACACAAACTTTTGGTCTGTTCGCAGGGTCTGGTGCGAACCAAACGGGGGGGGGGGGGGTGTTTGGCTCATCCCTATTCCAGATCAGTGCCTCTCAGGGTGTGGCTGCATGGCAACTGGAAGTGACATTAGACGCTGATTCAGAAGTGACATGATCAGGAACCGGGTGAGACTCCACATCCACCAGTCCTGCCAGCACTGACGGTTCTGATGTTGACGTTCTTAGCTATGTTGTATGGGCCTGTATTTTATTACTTTTGTGAGTGTTATTTTAACTAAAGTTAGTTTTAATAAAAATGGGTACAGAGTCCCTTTAATGGGAAAAATCAAGAGATGGTGTTGCGCTCCAATAGCATAGAATGGTGTAATTGGTAAAAATGTATACATAACCAAAATAGTATAATTGATAAATGAATTAGCAAATATGCAAATAGACTGATTGAAAGATCAAAATCACTATAAATGCTAAGATAAGGTGCATTCAAAGGTGTACTGAATGAATGTGCAAACAGGGCAGATAAGGTGCATAAATAAAATCACAACGTAGAGATAATAGTATATGCAGTCGCAGAGGAAATCGCAGGATGGTGTAATGCTTCAATCAAAATGAATGACTGGACATAACTGATATACAACAATTATGGAAGAATAAAACAGTTGTTACAAAGTGTAAATGGTGCAACTGCGACTCAGTCCAAGAGGTGAATAAATTGCAAGGTGCAAGTAGACTGCACCTTGCTCCCCGACCGTCAAGAACGCGGTGACGTACAACACGACGACGAGCCAAGAAAAATGAAATTCAATGCTTCCGAGCATGCGTCGACTTGATTCCAAGCATGCATGTTTTTTGCGGGTCGGAATTGCACACAGATGATCGGAATTTCCGACAAGAACTTTACCCGTCTGAAATTTCGAGAACCAGCTCTCAAATTTTTGCTGTCGGAAATTCCGACAGAAAAAGTCTGATGCAGCCTACACACGGCCGGAATTTCCAGCCAAAAGCTCACATCGAACACCGTGTGTACGTGGCATTAGTTAGTGTTTTTTTTATGCATCTGGATGTTTCATTTAGACAGCATTATTAATGAACATGGTCCTAAACCTTTTTCCCTTTACTGAAAACAATTAAGTACTACAAAAGACAATATGCACACATTAGAGTAGTCTGGGTTTGGGACCCCAAAATAGATCATCCATTTTTTTACACTATAGTTTTGAGTTACAATTCACCTTACGGGTTAGATAAAGAAATTAGATAGAGATTTGGGATTGGATGCAGGATTATGGCTATATTTAAATTAAGGAAAAGGTTGTTGGGTTACATTAGGGTCAACGGGTATTATTTTAGGTTGAATTAAAATGTAGGAGTTAAAATGAACAGATTTTGGTTGAGGTTTATAGCTAGACCGGTTCATTTCATGCTTAGGTTTAGGGGCTAGGTTCAGGATGCTGGTGGTTAGCTAGATAGAATTCCTTAGGGCCCTTTCACACATACGGACCGTATGTCCGCATTTTCATCCGTCTGTTGCGGATGAAAACGGGGGAAATACATGGGTCCCTATGTGATTACGGGTGTCAGCGGATGACTATCCGCTGACACCCGTAATTGTCCACCTCTGCAAAGATCCGCATTTGCAGACGGAAGAAAATACAATTTCCTGACGCATTCATGGCAGCACACACACTGGGTTGTGACTCCGCCTCCACAACCTGACAGGATTGGTTAGCTATAAATTTGAAGGGGAGACGCCCTGCACCATTCTCTTTTTTATCCTCACCTGACGGATTGGACGGACACGCAAGTAATGCCTCTTACCATAATCGCCCCAGCAGGTTCATGCCTCTCCTGTTTGGAAGTCCCTCCTGTACAGTCTCTAAATGAGCTTTATGGTGGGAACCCCGCTCTGGTGGTCTCAGGGGCTCATGGAAATATCTGGCACATTTGTAGCAAGCTTTAAAGAAGCTTCAATTCTCGCAGTGACCCCCACTTTCCTCCTCTTCCTCTCCATTATGTACTGTCATGAATGTATTGTTTTCTAAAGCATTTACCATCAATTCATATTGCGGCAGTGTGCTATGGCACCCCCATACTGTCTGGGTCACCCCCACTATGTTTACTTCTGCCATCCAGTGTTTGTATTTATATCTGGTACCTTTTTGCATCAGCTCTCGCCGAGCCTTGTAAAGCATTTACCATCAAGGTTATTTATATTGGTATCTTTGTGTTGGATCAACTCTCTCGGCGGTGTGCTGTGGCACCCCCATACTGTCTGGGTCACCACCACTTATGTTACTTCTGCCATACAGTGTTTGTTCATATCCGGTACCTTTTTGCATCAGCTCTCGCTGAGTCTTGTGGTTCCTCTGGCACCCCCATATTGTGTCATCACCACCGCGTCCTCCACGCCGGTCTGCGCATGCGCGCAGCACAACGATGACGCCGCCTGTCCCCTCTGCCCTCTTCCAAGATGGCGCCGGACGAGCGGGACGCTTCCGCGCATGCGCAAACGCGTCATCCGTGCCGCGACGGCAGCGGCGAATTAAAAAAAAAAAAAAAAAAAAAAAAAAAAAAACTTAGTCCTACGGCGGTGACTGGAAGCTGTCGTTTTGCTGCTCTGCCTTGCCAGAGTGAAGAATAGTAAAGGTTGGTACACTGATGTCCCAGCCCAGCTGGCCCAATGTATTTTACAGCCTAAATAAATAAAGGGAAGTTTATATGTATGAAGGGGAAAAAATATATATAATTAATTATTAAAAAAAAAAAAAAAGGAATAATAATATAACTTTCTAATACTTAATAAATAAGTAAAATTCATTGGGGGGGGGGGGTATATTTAACGTCTCGCCCTTTCTCTCCTCTCCCTATTTTTTCTGGGCTGTCTCTCTTCTATCTTCTCATGGGGGTCACTGCCCTCGCAGACCACCATTAACTACTAGGTATAGAGGCCGTCCAGTAGGTGGTAAGTAGAGAAGAGACAAAAGAGAGCCTGACCACCAACGCTACTTTTTGGTAGCCCCATCGGGTCACAAGACGCAAGTTCACGGCAGACGGAGATCAAGCCATGCCTCCGGCAGGTCACGCAGAAGTCGCTCAAGGTCGCCTCTCGCTATCATCACTCATAGCATAGCCGTTTGCGTCACAGCCGCTCCCGTCATAGTCGGTTTCACCGCAGACGATCACCTTCATCCCACCATGAACGGAGCTATTATACCCGCCCCATGGCAAACGCTTGCTGAGTATGCGGGGCTCCAGTCTTGCCAGATAATCGGCTTACCGCCTTTGCTTCAACAAAGCAACCAAGGAGAAGGAATGGGATGCCAGAGGGGCTTCACCGGCCGTTACGCTCAGGCTTCAGAGACCCTCTCGGAGATAGAGGGGCGCCAGCCCGCGTCCAGCTCCCGCTTCTGTCACAACGCGCCTACGGCTGATTCATTTTTTGCAACTCGCTAGGCACGTTATCCTAACGATTGAGGACGCAGTTACCTTCCGGGACGTACTCGGTCGTAAAATCGATCTAGAGCTGAGGGAAGCTTACTCCACAGCAGGAGGTGTTTGTAGGCCGGCTATCACCACGGCTGTAGTAGCTAAAGCCATCACTACAGGGGCGGCTAACGTTGAGAAGTCCATTCCAGAAGGGGCCGACCAGGAGAAAGTAATTTTTTCCCTGCAGAAAATAAAGTTGGCAGGTGACTTCATGACAGGAGCCTCAGTCGGGACGCAGCATCAGGATCGAACTGGTGCAAATTCCATATGTCGGCTCAGATGTTTGGCGCAAAGCTGGGCTCAGCCATCTCCAAGTACCGGAGGAACATTTGGGCTAATTCCCTCCGATAGGAGACCGAAGCCCCAGAGGGGCCCCATTTACAGGTGTAATCTTCCTGACAAGTACAGGGATGTAGGATCCTACCGTCCCGACAGAAAGCTCTAGAGGGACCAGAGGAATACTCGACCCTCCTTCTCGAGGGTACAGAAAGCCAAGGCCATCACATCTGGGGAACAGCAGAAGTCCCTTTGAGGGTTCGCCCGCCCACCTAATCAGGTGGGCGCCAGGCTCAAGGGATTCATTCAAATATGATCAAGTCATATAATAGATCCATGGACACTGTCCACTACCAAGACCGGTCACAGACGGAGGTTCAGGGGCACATTGCCGGAGAACACATTCCAGCCTACCAGAGTACCGTCTTCCCCAGACAAAAGAAGGTTACCTCTACAATATGTAACAGAACTGTCACAAAGGGGGCAATAATAGAAGTACCCCCGCACCAAAGGGGAGGGAGTTTTATTCCTCCTTATTTCAAAAAAAAGAAAAGGAAACAGGGGACCTGCGTCCAGTCCTGGACCTAGGTAGGCTCAACAAGAAGATCAAAATGGAAGGTGGAAAGCCTTCACATCCCGATTCATCCCGCCTTCCAGGAGTTCCTTTGGTTCTCTATTAATCAGTCTCATTTCCATTTTCGGTGCCTCCCATTCGGCATCTCCTCGGCACTCAGAACATTCCCCAAAGTTCTCTTACCCCTGATTGCACTTCTCAGGGAGAAGGGGTTGCGGGTGCATCATTATTTGGATGACATCCTGCTCCTGGCGGAAAATCAAGGGACACTGACTAAGTCATCATTGGAAGATATTGCTCACGGTCCTGCAGGACTTCGGTTGGCTAGTCAACTTGGAAAGAAAAGGGGGGCAGTCCCCAGCCCAGCGTAAACCATGGTTTTCTAGGAGCAGAATTGACTACCAGGCTGAACCAGGTACAATTCCCTCAAGAGAGGCTGAAGCCCTTAGGACAGAAGATGCAGAATCTGCTATCATCCAGACGCCTACAGGCCAGAACCTTCCTCAGTATTTTGGGGTCCATGTCTGTGACCATACCCGTAGTACAGTGGTCCCATTGGCAGGCGGGTCTTACAAGACTCCTTTTTAAGGCAGTGGAGTGAAACGTCAATGCTCCAGACCATTTACATTCCCAGTTGGGTAAAGCAATCAGTGTGGCAGCGGACGCATCCGTCCAACCTCGGAATGTTCAGACCGATAGTTCCCCCAAGTCCAGAAGCAGCAGCATCGGATGCCAGCCAGCAGGAATGGAGAGCACATTATCCGGACCAGGTAGCTCAAGGCCAGTGGCACTTTCGAACCCAGGGCATAGGGTCAAATATTTTAAAGCTCAGGGCAGCCTCTCAAGTCCTCAGGACCTTTGCGACTCTTCTAAGAGGAGAGGAGTGTCCTTATCAGGATGGACAACTAGGTGACGGTGCCATATATCTAGAGACAGGGAGGCACCAGGAGTCGGACGCTTCTGGAGGAAGTTCGCCCCATGTTGTAGTGGGCACAAGTGCACCTGCTAGATCTGAGGGCAGTGTATGTCTCGGCAGCACAGAATTTGTTGGCCGACTACCTAAGCTGAGAGACACTTTAAGCATTGAGTGGTCCCTGAACCAACAGGTACTCTCCATCATTACGAAAGTTGGGGAGTACCAGAAATCGACCTAGCGGCCACGCCGGAAGACTTCAAGTTCCGGGGGTTCCGGTCCAGAGCCCACTTTCCACTAGTGGAAGGAGCAGAATGCCTAGTCCACCCATGGAACTTCGAGCTGGGGTACATTTTCCCTCCAGCTCCTCTAATCACGAGACCCCTGTCCCGACTTCGGAGGTCCTCAGCAATGGTTTTGCAGTAATTCCGTTCCGGCCAAGGAGGCCATGGGTTACGACCCTGCTACAACTCAGTACGCAGCCGCCAATTCATCTTCCAGTAACCAGGGATCTCCTATATCAAGGGCAATTCCTCCATCTAGTCCAGAGAAGCTGCATCTGGCAGCCTGGAAGTTGAGGAGGATAGGTTAAGGGGGCAAGGATGCTCTCGGGGAATAAGATCGGCCCTAATGCAAGCTCAAGAGAACTCCACTAATGTCACCTACACTAGGATCGGGGAGAGGTTCGTGTCGATGTCGCAGGAAGAGATTGGAATCCTATCTCACAGAACCATCTCAAATTCTTGAATTTCTCCAGTCAGGACTTAACAAGGGCTGAGCTCGGGTACCCTGAGGGTGCAATTATCCGCCCGTTCAGCCAAAACGGGTGCTAGTTGGGTTCTTCATCCTCTGGTCACTCAATTCCTCAGAGCCTACGTAAAGATCAGGCACCTGAGAGCAGGGCTGGTGCAAGGATTTTTGACACCCTAGGCAAAACCTAATTTTGCCGCCCCCATTAGCTCCACCCCTTTTGCCCTGCCCATGTATGCGGCGGGGGTGGAGTTTTAGTGGGTCACCTCTCCACCTATTTCCTCAGCCACCTGCGCCTCTGGAACCGGCCTGAAGACAAAGAGTGGCAATACAGCACCCCTTTGCAATACAGTGCCTGCTTTACATCACAGACCTCTTTGCATCCAAGTTCCCCAATGTCATCAATTACCTCTTTCCCCCCATTACATCAGTGTCCTCAGCCTCATTCCTTGAACCTCAGTCCCCTCCACAGCCCCTCTCCCTGCATACCAGTCCCCTCCACAGCCCCTCTCCCTGCATACCAGTCCCCTCCACAGCCCCTCTCCCTGCATACCAGTCCCCTCCACAGCCCCTCTCCCTGCATACCAGTCCCCTCCACAGCCCCTCTCCCTGCATACCAGTCCCCTCCACAGCCCCTCTCCCTGTATACCAGTCCCCTCCACAGCCCCTCTCCCTGCATACCAGTCCCCTCCACAGCCCCTCTCCCTGCATACCAGTCCCCTCCACAGCCCCTCTCCCTGCATACCAGTCCCCTCCACAGCCCCTCCCCCTGCATACCAGTCCCCTCCACAGCCCCTCTCCCTGCATACCAGTCCCCTCCACAGCCCCTCTCCCTGCATACCAGTCCCCTCCACAGCCCCTCTCCCTGCATACCAGTCCCCTCCACAGCCCCTCTCCCTGTATACCAGTCCCCTCCACAGCCCCTCTCCCTGTATACCAGTCTCCTCCACAGCCCCTCTCCCTGCATACCATTCCCCTCCACAGCCCCTCTCCCTGTATACCAGTCCCCTCCACAGCCCCTCTCCCTGTATACCAGTCTCCTCCACAGCCCCTCTCCCTGTATACCAGTCCCCTCCACAGCCCCTCTCCACAACTGCCCCCTCCCTGTATAACAGTCTCCTCCACACAGCTGCCCCCTCCCTGTATAATAGTCTCCTCCACACAGCTTCCCCCCTCCCTGTATAACAGTCTCCTCCACACAGCTGCCCCCTCCCTGTATAACAGTCTCCTCCACAGCTGCCCCCTCCCTGTATAACAGTCTCCTCCACAGCTGCCCCCTCCCTGTATAATATGTCTCCTCCACACAGCTGCCCCCTCCCTGTATAATATGTCTCCTCCACACAGCTGCCCCCTCCCTGTATAATATGTCTCCTCCACACAGCTGCCCCTCCCTGTATAATATGTCTCCTCCACACAGCTCCCCCTCCCTGTATAATATGTCTCCTCCACACAGCTCCCCCTCCCTGTATAATATGTCTCCTCCACACAGCTCCCCCTCCCTGTATAATATGTCTCCTCCACACAGCTCCCCCTCCCTGTATAATATGTCTCCTCCACACAGCTCCCCCTCCCTGTATAATATGTCTCCTCCACACAGCTCCCCCCTTACCTCACACAGCAGGTAGAAGACAGAGCATGGCATGTCCGAGCAGAGGGCGGGAGATGTTCAACTCTCCATTTAACAGAGATGATTTGTTGCTAGGACCGCCCCTAGCAACCAATCACAGGCTTTTTAACTTAAAAAGTTTGACAAGCTCCTGCCTTCTGCTCGGACATTCATTGTGTCTTCTCTACCTGCTGGATGAGAGCGGCGGCGGGGGAAGGAGGAATCACACAGGAGAGGAGAGAACACCCAGGCAGGCTGTTCTACAGGTTCACTGTCCCCTGCACATGAACCCCCCCTCACCCCCCTCGCTCTCTTCAGCAGTGATACTCTGCAGCAAGCGCTGGACCTAGCAGTGCTGGGAGCGCAGTTTGCACAGAAACACCTCACTCCTCACCGTCGCATGTTGCCAGCATGGCGCTCCCTACTGATGTGCGCTCTAGGCCATCGCCTAACTTGCCTATTGGTAGCGCCGGCCCTGCCTGAGAGGACAGTCTTTCCAACATGGGACCTACCAGAGGTACTCGAGGCCCTGTCCAATGCACCCTTTTCCGTTCAACTTAATCTCACTGTGGAACCCGACTCTGAAGATGGCTTTCCTTACCTCAGCTAGAGGGGTGTCGGAGAATCAAACCCTTCGGCTACGGATCCCTATTTAATGTTCTTCCTGGCAGAGTGGTACTGAAGCCTTCAGACCAATTTAGTCCAGAGGTAGCTTCCTCCTTTCATCATATCCAGGACATCGTTCTTCCATCTTTTTCTAATGGGAGGGGTGAGACCCATGCCTTGAATGTCAAGTCTACCATCTCCAGCTACCTCACAGCTACATCTCACCTGAGGAGGAAGGATTCTCTCCTGATTATCCCACACGGGAACAGACTAGGTCAGGCAGCTACCTCCCATACCATTTCCTCTGGCTTAGTTAAAGCTATCAGGGAGACCTATTCCATCCAGAAACTTACGGCTCCGGAGGGCATTAGGGCTCATTCGATAGAGGCAGTGGCCACTTCATGGGCAGCATATTGCGGATTTCACCAGAGACCATATGCAGAGCAACAACTTGGTCTTCCCGACACACCTTCATTTCTCACTACAGAGTGAATTCTGCTCACCTGGATACTGCCGACTTCGGCAGATCTGTTGTTGGAACCAATTTCTCAGCGCTATAAAGAATAAATATTACTGTTTTCTTGCACCCTCCCGACTGGCGAGTTATTTCCCAGTGTGTGTGCTGCCATGAATGCGTCAGGAAAACGGAAAATTGTATACTCACCTTTCCGTAATTTTCCTTTCCTGACGCATCTTCATGGCAGCACACAGATGCCCACCCAACTGTTTTGTTTAGTGATGATATATACAGAGAATGGTGCAGGGCGTCTCCCCTTCAAATTTATAGCTAACCAATCCTGTCAGGTTGTGGAGGCGGAGTCACAACCCAGTGTGTGTGCTGCCATGAAGATGCGTCAGGAAAGGAAAATTACGGAAAGGTGAGTATACAATTTTCCGTTTTTTCTTCCGTCTGCCGGTTTGGATTGGATGAACACGGACATACGGTCCGTGTTCATCCGATCCTCCATAGGGGAGAGCGGAGGAAAGACAGGGCGGTCCCTGCACAGTGTGCGGGGACCGCCCTGTCAGCTGCCAGCTCAGTGGGGATTTTACGGAGGATCCCCGCTGAGCTTTTGCGGACACGCGGAGCGGATCATTACTGATCCGCCCGTGTGAAAGGGCCCTTAGTGATACTTTATTTTTCCAAGTGTGATCACTGACTATTTGTGCAAATGTTCTCTGTATTTCAGGTATAAAAACTGTTAGCACTAAAACTATGTGTGCCTGAATGTACGGTGCAAACCATGATAACAAATAAGAAATTAATATTGCATCCCTGAGATGTTCTGTACGCTATTGAGTGTTTTGTGAAGGGTCTACTTTTCATTTAGGAGGCACCTTAAAGGGTAAGTTCACCTTTGTACAGCTCCCCAATGCACCAATATAGCATCCGTGTACTTTTCTTGTCCTAATCCACATTTCCATTAGTAATGTCTTCTTCCTGATCAAACTGTAGATCATGACACAGGAAGGAGTTGACCTGCTGACCTCATTAACACACTCCCTGCATCATCCACCCTCCCATTCCCAGGTGCACATTTTTAAATGAAATTCAATCATTCAGTGATCACCCTTCTCACTAAATACACAATATACAATCAGATTGCATAGTGTATGGCCATGTTTAAGCACCTAGAATTACTAGTTGTACTTTCAGTGCCATTAATTGTTAACGGCACACCAAACACAGAAGCAAACACACATTTTGCCATGTGAAAAAATGAGGGGCAAATGCTGCAAAAGGCACATTAAAAAGCACACAACACAAAAAAATCCCAAATGTCCCATTAACCACATGTAGTACATCCCATTAAAATCAACAGGCTGCCTTATGCGTGTCACAGGAAAAACGAGACACAAAATGTGCGCTCTATACCACTATACTAGATGTGAATGGGGCCTGAAAGTGAAATTGGTGCGATAACACAAGAACAACGAGGCTCTGTTCACATCTGTGCGTTTCTTTGCATTTGAAGAAATGCGCTGCACCAAAAATCAAAGTAAAAAATGCACCAAGCTCCACTCTAAAAAAAAAAAAAAGTTCTGAAGCTTCTTTGGGGCGATTGCTGTGTGTAGGGCAGCCCATTCAGGTGGATGTGCTGCCCTATGTAAAATGAGTGTACATTCTCCAAAAGCTCCCCCTCGCTAAAAAAAAAATAAAAATACATGTGGGAATGCAAGTTCCCGCTATGCAGAGTTGTGAAAGTGGCTTGACAGGTGAGTGTTTCTGTTCACTCCCTCCTATGTACTTGTATAATGATGGCCATACACTATGCAATGTGATTGTGTATTTAGTGAGAAGTGTGATCAGTGATTGATTGCATTTCATTTAAAAACGTGCAGCTGAATGGGAGGAAGTATGATGCAGAGCGTGTGCTAATGTGGTCAGCTGGTCAACTCCTACCTGTTTCATGACCTAAAGTCTGATCAGGAAGAAGACATTATTAATGGTAATGTGGATTAGGACAAGAAAGGTAGATTTAATGAAAAGCTTTGATATTTTTGCAAAAAAAGTACATGAATGCTATACTGGTGCATAGGGAAGCTGGAATTTAGAAAAAAAAAGTGTACTTACCCTTCAAGTTATTTTTTATATGGACAGGTTAATTTTAACTATTACTAGTTTGTGGAGGTACACGCAGTATATGATAGGAAAACGGGGTTACCCCTTTATAGGAAAGCAGGGTTACTTTATGATATCATATCATCTTTATATTAAAATATATATTCTTATTTTGCTTAGTACAGATAAACTCTTATCAACTTTTAAATTACATGCAAAGGCTTGAACTGCATGAGTTAAACAGGAAACTTAAAAGTTTGTGGCTAAGAGCAAAAGAAACCACAGGCGTTCTAAAGACATGTATTTGCTAATATTTTGCAGAAATGTGTGAAAATATTATGGGAAAAAAGTGACATATTTGGTAACTATTTACCTGGCATAACATTATATATTTAAAATTCACCAAAACAATATTATATTGTGTTTGAGAACACTGAAATTAATTAAATTGTATTTTATGCCTTAAAATTTGTGTTTGAGAAATCACTGCGGAAATATCACGTGACATAAAAAAAAATTGCAACAACCATTTTATTCCCCATGGCCTTTGCTTTCAGAAAATATATTGTTTGGGGGTTCTAGAAAAAAATTCTAGTAAAAAAAAAATGCTGATTTTTACATGTATATGAGAAGTTTTATAATTGGCTTGAGCAGTAAGTGGTTATGTAAAGTTTAGTATAGTTCCTTGAAAAAACTTGTAGGCAAGTGCAGTGTACTTTCTCCACTGCAGGTGGGGCTGAACCGCAACAACATTGCTGAGGGAGAGAAACTCAAGAGGAACGTGGTCCCTCTATGGATTCCTGGGTCACGGTCCGATTGGATGCTGTCATCTCATGTGACTCTGGTGGCCACCTTGGGTCAGGCAGAGTCTGACTCCCGGGCTTGGCACACATTTTGTGTGTCTGACTGAGACAGTGATTTGCGCTAGGGTGAGGTTCCAGATGAATAGGGAAAGGATAGGAATACACCATCCTTTCTGGACACCTCCCAGTTTGGCCATGAACCAGCCAGGCCGCATTCTGCCCCTCAACACCGACACTGTTGACACATCTGAGACCTGCTCTACTACACATCGCTCTTGCATTCTGTGACTGTTTGGTGAGTTCTCGACGGGCTTGTTGTGAATTGCCGAACTTTAACTTTAGTACAAGTTCTGTTTTCTGCTGCCGCACCATGCTACACCTCCCCACAAACTTACTACTGGTGTATTACAACAGATGTTAACCCTCAGCAAAATATAAGCACTTACAGTTGCCTTGCGTGTCCAAGATGAATACAATATGAAAAAATTAAGGACCTTTTTTCTGTTTTTTTTTTATCTCTATTCCTTAACTGAGCACTGCAAGAACAGTGAGTGGAAACAAATATCAGAACTTGGCTTCTTCCACCACTGTCACAACTCTCTGCTGCACTTCAGTTCCCTGCAGCCTATGCATCCATGGTCCTGGGATGCGTATCTGGCTGTAATATCACAGCATGACACTAGGAGTCTATAGGAATGCTGGGCCAGATCCTCAAAAGGGATACGCCGGCTTATCTACTGATACGCCGTCGTATCCCTGTTTCTATCTTTGGAACTGATCCACAGAATCAGTTTCCAAACGATAGGCAGAAGATCCGACATGTGTAAGGGACTTACACTGCCGGATCTTAGGATGCAGTACCGCATCCGCCGCTGGGGGCATTTTAGAGTCGAAATGCCGCTTCGGGTATGCAAATTAGCACTTACGGAGATCCACAAAGCTTTTACGCTTTGTTTTTTCTCCGTAAGTATTAAGTTGCATGTGTAAAATTAGGGCTGCTTTTACAAAGTGTAAACTGTTTACACCTTGTAAAAGTAGACCCTTCTTACCCGCGACGCTGTTATTTTTTTATTTTTTTTTTTTCCCCGCCGTATCTTTTTTTTTTCCCAGACGCAACTTTTTTTACCCGGCGCGATTCACAAAACTTGGCGTAACGTAAAACCGCGCTATGCACGTCGGGAAAATGACGTCGTGAGCATGCGCAGTACATCCGGCGCGGGAGCGCGCCTAATTTAAATGGGACTCGCCCTATGAAAATAGGAATGTCTTGCGCCGGACGGATTTAAGTTACACAGCCGAAAATTTCTAGGTAAGTGCTTTGTGGATCGGGCACTTAGGTAGAAATTTTGCGGCAGTGTAACTTAAATCAGAATATTTAAGTTACGGTGGCTCTTTGTGGATCTGGCCCGCTGTCGTTATGTATTTGTTCAGTTCTGTGTGTTGCCATTTTTAGAGAATGCTATGGTTGTGTTGGCATGCCACAATGTAGCCAGAATGTGGGAGTGTGCACAGCAGGTAGGCAGTTACCATACCAATAGTACTGTTTAGTACTGTATAGCTAATGTCAGTGGAGAGACTGGTGCTGGCAGTATGAACTGGTATTTTTAAACACTTAACCAATAAGAAGGCTTCCTATGGTAAGTGTAACATGATAAAATGAACCATTCTAAAATATAACTAAAGACAAAACTTGTCCTGTTTACCATTATCGCTGAGAGTGAAAGAAAATCCCATATTTTGGGTTGGCACCAGAACAGAATAGAGGGATCATCTTCCACCGGGGGCACTAGTTCTGGTGACACTGGTGACAACAAAGGAGTAACTGTTTTAGCTATGGAACAGGAACTAAAGGGAAATTTCCCCAATGGGTCACAAATGATAAAACAAAACAAACAGGGGTTATAACCCTTTACTTTAAGGCAATTTATAGTTTGGGTTTCCAAACACTGTGATGTAGAAAACAGTATATTGGAGATATTTGTGTGTGGTCCCTGTGCGTGCCATAGCTTTAATCTTTGACTTGCTGTTACTGTTAGAAGGTTTCTCCATCTGTACCCCTTTCACTCAGAAAAAAGTAGAAGACTGGAGTAATACTGGCCACAGTGGTCCATGAAAATGTAGTGCCAGAGAACTCCAATAAACACTTGTAACTTTGAGTTTTTGGCATAAATGTAATTCTAATGTGGAGCACTGAGATAACATCTAAAATTGTAAGTGACATCACCACGAAGCTGTGACAGTAATTGCACTGAAAAGACATCATTGCCCTATAGGCAAAAAAGAAAAGTAATTTTCATAATGTAGGCTAAGAACAGAAGTGTTACATTCCAGTATTAAGAAGAAAATAATAATCATTGTTTGACTTTTCACACATTTATGCTCAGCCACTGAGTAAGAACATGTCTCCAAAATACAGTGCAATTGAGAGCAACCAAATACACAGAAGAAATTGGGTTTTATTTAATAGGATGCAAGCCTCTAAACAAGTGTTATTCATTGACCAGCCTGTTCCTATGGGAGCAGATATTTCCTGCCAATTATAATAAAATCTCTGGAATTTGCAATTTTGCTATAAAGTTTAGGCATGAGTATAAGATTCAAATTTGGGTTCCAGGTGAACCCAACCTGTTGACAATTCACGGAAACAGCAAACTATTGCTACCATTTTCCGCCATAGCAACCAACTCCCAATAATGCACTTGCTTGAACTTTGCACTTGACTTTGAACCCCCTCACTAGAAAAGGCTGGGTTTCCAGCAGTCGTTTTGACAATGGCCCAGATTCAAGTAGAATCGCGCAATATTTGCGTGGGCAAAGAGCAAATTTTTTTCTCTGCGCTCACGCAAATATTGCGCTTTGCCCGCGATTCACGGAGCAGTTGCTCCGTAAATTGCGCGGGCAATATGCTAAGCAGCCAGGCGCAAGGCTGCCTAATGTAAATGATCCCGCCGGGGGCGGGAATCATTTAAATTAGGCGCGCTCCCGCGCTGAGCGAACAGCGCATGCTCCGTCGGGAAACTTTCCCGACGTGCATTGCGGCAAATGACGTCGCAAGGACGTCATTTGCTTGTAAGTGAACGTGAATGGCGTCCAGCGCCATTCACGGTTCACTTACGTAAACGACGTTAAATTTGAACGTCGCGAGCGGGAGGCGCAGCTATACTTTAGCATTGGCTGCGCCTGCTATTAGCAGGAGCAACCTTATGCTAAAGGCGCCGTACAAAAACTCCGTACCTTGCGTAGGCAGGGCCCGCGCAACTTTTGTGAATCGGTGGTAGTATGCAATTTGCATACTACACGCCGATCACAAAGGCCGCGCCCCCTAGCGGCCAACGCAAGAATGCAGCCTGGGATGTGAAGGCATAAGGAGGCTTATGTTTATCACATCCTAGGCTGCATTCGGTGTAACGAGGTTCCTGAATCAGGAGCACTCGTTACACCGGAGCAAGTAAGCACTTGCGCCGCGCAACTATGGTTGCGCGGGCGCAAGTGCTTCTTGAATCTGGGCCAGTGTGTTTAGCTGTGATAGAGAATGGATAGGAAATGCTGCTGACAAAATGCATAGGGACAGATTTGCAGATCTCTTGAAGTAGAGTAAACCCTTAAGGGGGTTGTAAAGGTAAAAAAAAAAAAAAATCCTAAATAGCTTCCTTTACCTTAGTGCAGTCCTCCTTTACTTACCTCATCCTCCAATTTTGCTTTTAAATGTCCTTATTTCTTCTGAGACATCCTCACTTCCTGTTCTTCTGTCTGTAACTCCACACAGTAATGCAAGGCTTTCTTCCTGGTGTGGAGTGTCGTGCTCGCCCCCTCCCTTGGACTACTGGAGAGTCGGGACGCTCTCTACATTGCAGATAGAAAAAAGAGCTGTGTGTTAGTGGGAGTCCTGACTCTCCTGTAGTCCAAGGGAGGGGGCGAGCACGACACTCCACACCAGGGAGAAAGCCTCCCATTACGGTGTGTAGTTACAGACAGAACAGGAAGTGCGGATTTCTCAGAAGAAATAAGGATATTTAAAAGCAAAATGGAAGGATGAGGTAAGTGACGGAGGACTGCACTAAGGTAAAGGAAGCTATTTAGGAGAAAAATTGTACCTTTATAACCCCTTTAACAGTTATAAAAGTGGTTATAAAAGCAGAAGGTTTTTTTATCTTAATGCATTCTATGCATTAGGATAAAAATGATAAAAATCCCTACATGTGCAGCAGTTCCCCCCCAAATACTTACCTGAGCCCATCTCGATCCAGCGAAGTTGCCAAAGAGACTTAGTTGTCCGGGACACCAGAAAAGTGCCATTTGGTCCCACTGCTGTCAATTAAAGTCAGTGATCCAATAAAGAGAGAGAGGGCGGGGCTGAATGGACACAGGGAGCTGCAGCTCGGCTCAGGTGCCCCCATAGAAAACTGCTTGCAGTGGGGGCACTCTATATAAGGGAGGGGCCAGGAGCACCAAAGAGGGACCTGAGAAGAGGAGGGTCTGGGCTGCTCTGTGCAAAACCCCTGCACAGAGCAGGTATGTATAACATGTTTGTTATTTAAAAAAAAAACAAGGATTTAATATCACCAGTGGCGATGCATCCATAGTGGGTGCAGGAGCGCCGCCCCCTCTCTCCTGCGCCGGTCACTAAAGTCAATAATACATAGATTCATGCATTGCATGAATGTATGTATTGTCCCTGCCGCCCACTATTCAGATAACCGGCCCCCTGGTGAGCGCCGGCCATCTGAATAACAGCGGCTGATTAGTTTTTGGAAGTCTATCAGAGCCAGCAGCTCTGTGGGCTGTAATCAGCTTCCAAATAGTTTACCAGGGGACGCACGGCTGTGCGTTCCCTGGTTAACACTGACACACGGTTAACACTGACACGCTGAAGCGACATCGAGGGTGGGAGAAGACATCGAGGACGGAAGAAGACATGAGGGAGTGTGGAGGAGGGCGGCACTGACCCGAGGAAGGTAAGTGCCGGGCTCGGGGGAAACTGGCTGTATTTGGGTGGTTTGATGGGCACGGTGGCAGCGTTTAATGGGCACAGTGGCGGCAATTGATGTTTTTTTTTTATTTTTCAGTTTGTTTGCGCCCCCCCAAAACATGTTGAGCACCAGCCACCACTGAATATCACTCTAATGCAATCCCTACATTAAGGTAAAACATGACCCTAGTATCGCCCCCTTTACCTGTCTGCATACTTACTTGAGTCCAATCTCTATCCAGCACTGTGCCTCACAGGACACAGAGGCAGCAGCGTGCGTCATTAGCTCCTGCTGCTGTCAATCAAATCCTGTGAAGAGGGAGCAGGGGGCTGGGTCGAGCCACACTGTGTGTGTCTGTAGACGCACACTTCTCAGCCCAGGAGCGGGCCCACATGTCTGACCCCAAAACAAGCAGTTTGCTATGGAGACAGACACAGAAGAAGTGAAGCAGACAGCTATGGTAGAGGACCCCAGAAAAGGAGGTATTGGGGGTTGCTCTTTGCAATACCATTGCACAGAAAAGCTATATACTGTATAACATGTTTGTTATTTTAGAAAAAAAAATTGTAAAAAAATCAAGGCTTTACAACTGCTTTAATTAATGTTTTTAGGTAGCAAAATGCTGTGTATCTGGTAGAAGCAGTCTGTTCCATATTATTCTCCAATGTGCTGTTGCTTTTTGCAGTCTGCACGTATGCACTACAGTCATGGCAGGCTGTATGTTTTTTCAGAGGGCATATTTCTTAATTTTTGCTAGCAGCAACACATTTTTTCACAATCTGTCCCTGTCCACATTTACGGCATTTATAGCAGGCTGCATGTGTTTTTTTTCCAATGGCATAACCTGAATTTTCTAAATTGTGCTGGCTGTAATTATGTTTTACGTTCACGTAAATTTCTCTGATATGTATTTCATGTTTTTTTTTTTTTTTTTTTCACAGGACATGTTTCCTAATTGTTGCTGGCTGCAATACATTTTTCACAGCCTGTAGTTGTCCACAGGCACAGTACTAATAACCAACTGCATGTCCTTTTTCACAAAGCTCTTGACTGTGGCTCGGTGCATTTGTAAAAAAAAAAAAAAATCTTTTTTATTTTTGTAAAATTTGTAATATTCCTGGACAATGTGCATCAGCATTGAAGATTCTTTTTTGCTTTGGCAGAGCATGTGACAAGGGAGTTTACAGCCAAAATATTGTTGGAGAGAGGGGAAGAATGTTATCACCCCATAACACAAAGTCCCCAAACGAGGATCTTTATATTAGAAGCTGTTAAAGCTTTTATAAGATTTCAGTGGTTGGGTGTATAGCTACTTAAAGTGGAGTTTCCATCCCAAAATTTGTTTTCATTATTGTGCTCATTAGACCTAAAAAATGCCTGTTGCTATGCGGTCCCACGAAATCTGCCTTTGAAACCACCTAGGATTCTGACATCATCTCCCTCTAATGCTCCTGGGAAATGTGTGTCATCATTTCCCAGGATGCAGTGCGCTGTCCAATTATCACTCCCCATCCAAGACTTCCAGGAAGTAAGTGCTTGTTGGCTTCACAATGCCCACAAGCAAAATGACAACGGTGTAGATGTAGTTTTATAAACTATCTTTTTTGGAATATCTATGGGGATCGGCGGCGGATTGTAAAATAGTACCGTATTTTCCGGCGTATAAGACGACCCGGGCGTATAAGACGAACCCCCTAATTTTCCAAAGCCGCGCCTTCACTGCAGAGTGTTCTGTGATAGGAGGAACAAAAATCTTCCCAGCAGCGCCTCTGTTATGTTTTCCGGCTATCATGGACGTCTTCTCATCTCGTCCGAGGATGAGAAGGCATCTGTGATAGGAGGAACAAAGAACAGAGGCGCTGCTGGAAGATTTTTGTTCCTCCTATCACAGAACACTCTGCAGTGAAGGCGCGGCTTTGAAATCAATACACGCTCGCGATCGCAGCATGTTAGACTGTCAGCGCTGGGGAAAAAAAGTGAGTACTGAGACTGTACCCGGCGTATAAGACGACCCCCGACTTTGGATGCATTTTTTTGCATCCAGAAAGTCGTCTTATACGCCGGAAAATACGGTAAGTGACCGGATTTATATTATAAAAACGCAGGATGAAAGGACATACATTTAAAAAATGCTAATTGTGGTTGGAACTGCGCTTTAAGTAAGGGTGCACATATCTGTATTCCCTAAAATCTTTAGGGAACAATATCTGTATGTAACAATTGATTGGTCGCTAGCTCTCCAATTTTCAACACCTTAACTACTTTTTTCTGTTAATTAAGTTTGTTTCCCTTATTTATTTTTTTGCTAAATAATAAGTGTAGGAACAGTGTGCACCTTAAACACCTCATATGACTACACATTCACCGCATCCCCTTTTCCTCAAGTATCAAATAAGGTTTAGGCATACACCAGTTAAGCCTATCACTCTGATTAACGTTGCTCTGCTTCTGGCCAATTGTACGTAGCTGCATCCTCTGTGATATTCTCATTGCAATGAGGCCCCAGCTTGTGATCTTTTTTTCTAGTACATTGAACCTAGCCTTGCTATTTAAAATTGTCCCACTGCTGTACAATTTTACACGGCAGTCTCCTATTTATTGTAGTAAAACACATGACATGTGCAGTAAGTCAGACTAATACCTCAAGTGCTTATTTAGCCACCTCTAGCCAGTGATATATGGTTGACACAGCGGCCAATGATTATAATCACTTATTTTATTTACAGATTTGTGGTCCCACATTTTCTTGACATGGGCAAGGACAGACTTATAAAAAAAAAAAAAAAATATGTGTAAAAGAAGAAATCAAAATAATAAAACAAATTATTTGAAGGGGTGGTGGGAAAATGGTTGGGTGTAAATCCAGATTTTTTTTGTGTTTTTTTTTTTCTGCCCTTTCTTTCTTGTTTAAAATATTGTTGGCCTCTCAATCTGTGATTATGAAGACCTAATTAATTCTCTCTGAACTTCAGAAATGTTTTTTGTTTTAAATATCAGACATTTCTCTCTCTAATTTCACTTTCACTTACAAGTCGGGATTCCTTGTAGTCATCACCTCTGTGTCATGGCACACCTTTTACTGCTCATAAACAGGAGGAAAATATGGTCAGTGTCTGTGGTCAACGACAGGAAAAAATGGCTGGTGTTGGTGGTCAGCAGGGAAAAAAATGTCTGTTGTTAATGGCTGGGGGAGATTAAATTTCTGGCATTTCTAGTCGGGGGGGGGGGTTAGGGGGGGATACATACTCATTATTAGTGGGAGAAAACAACGCCTGGCATTGTGGTTAATAGGAGGAACAAATTCCAGGAGTCAGGGTCAAAGGGAGAAAGCATAACTGGTCAACAGGAGAAATGCACTAGTAGAGGAGAAAGAGGGCTCCTGCTGCTGTCAATCAAAGCCAGCTAGCCAATCAGGGGAGAGAGGGGGTGGAGTCAGGCCGGGGCTCCGTGTCTGAATGGACACAGGGAGCTGTGACTCAGCTCGGGTGCCCCCACAGCAAACTGCTTGCTGTGGGAGAACTGAAAAGGAGGGAGGGGCCAGGATCAGAGAAGAGGGACCCGAGAAGAAGAGGATCCGGGCAAATCCACTGCAACAGAGCAGGTAAGTGTAATTTTTTTAATTTTTCTTTGGAAAAAAAATAGCATTTACAATCAGTGCGAATTCCAGCTCCATTTTCCCTGCGAAGAGAAAAATCAGTTGTTCAGCAATTCACGTCAGTTTTTGATCAGGATCAGGTCAGGATTGCATCAGTATCAGGTCAGATTTACATCAGGATCAGGTCAGGATTTTATTCAGTTCACAATGAAACACATCTGCGAATCACATGGGTGCCCATTGATGTCTGCTCCATAGGAAAAGGGGGGGGGGCGATTGCCTCCCCCCCCCTGGAATCGCCAGGGAGAGCCAGGAGCAGGGAGCCAGGAACAGGGCCGGACTGGCCCTGGGGCCGTTTTAAGCGGCGACTGCAGCGCTCTCCTCCCTCTGTCCTCCGGTGCTTGTATTGTATGTCACCGGGCTGGGTCTGTGTGCAAGGTCCCGCCCCCCTACTTCGGCTCGTCTGATAGTCTTCTAGTTTTTTCCGCCTATCACACAGTGTAAGCAGCATCCAATTCGCATAGGTGTGAACCCAGCCTTACGGAGGAAAAGGGCACATGTACAGCACTATTGAAGTGGCTGTTCTGCACCCCTGAGGAGGCGGAGGAGCAAAAGGGTACGTTAGCCACATTTGAAAATATTTTAGCTGCTATGTGCCTTTGAGAAAGAGGAGGCAGAAAAGGACACATCAGTAGCACTATTTTAGGTTAAGGCACCCTTTAAAATTATGTACAATGTCAAGGCACCCCGTTATAAAATGTAAAAAACAAAACTGATAGTTTTACATAATGCCGTAACATCCACAAACATAAGACACCTAAAGTTAGAGGAGATTTATTCTTCCAAAGCAAATACATCTTTGCACACTAGTACTGACTAGTAGTCTAATGTTTCTCTTCTCCTACAGTTTCTCTCCCTCAAATAGCTAATGTGACCCCAGTGCTGACAGAGGGGGGCAGGTGAGGGGCAAACGAGGATGCTGTTCCAGAGCCCGATATGCCCTTATAAATTGATGATGTAATTGGTTGTCAGGAGCAGCTGGAAGCTTGTAATGGTGCACAATGAAAAACTGTGGCTTTGTGTAACTACAGTATAATGCAGCCTTCATCCACCCGCTGGCTTATATACAATTATTTTTGGCGTTTTGCCAATGCACCCCAGAAGAAACCCGAAGGCACCCTGGTGGAAAAGGGCTGAATTAAAGTTATTGCTATGCAATCTTGAGTAGGAGGAGAAAAATGTTTAGCAGCAGAATTTGCAGGCATGTGGCTACTCTGCAGCTTGGAGGAGTGAGTGGTTAAATCAAAATCCAACTCCCCAGAGTTTGTACAGATTGCCTCTCTGGTATTTTTCCATTTAGGGATAAGTTAAGGAAGGGCTGTAAAATGTCTTTGTCAATTTGCTTCTGTCTGTCTTTCCCTGCATTATGGAAGGATAGGCAGACTATGAAGGCAGGATTTCCTGCTGAAACATTGTGTAGCACCTTTACAGTGCCATATCATCAGGGTAGGCCAGTAGAGAAGGTAGGAGTTGGTAATAGTGGCTGCATGTGGGCATTTAGCCTGGGGGTTGCTTGGGGGTCATAAGTGACTGTGCTGTCACCATCAGAGAATTCTGAAAAGGTTCAAGCCTTCTCTGCACCCTCTTCGGCATGATCCTATAACCCTCTTCTCTGCACGATATGGCATATCCTTAACCTCTGAAAGACTTGTGAGATTCCCCCCTGTCACTAGAGGCCACAGATGTTAGAGAGTAGAAAGATGCAGAAAGTGAGGAACAGGGAGGTAGAGTGAGTGGCTTTTGCTGCTGACATGTCTCATTGAGGTTCTGCACATGCCAAGCTTTAGGGTGCAGTCATGTCTTTCCTTATGCATATGGAACCCCAATGACTGGCACCTTTACTATGGCTGATAAACTGCAGGCAGAGACTGCAGACCACAAAGTTGCAGTCAGCAGCATTTATGTTAAAAAAAACAAAAAAAGGCCCACACTGCAAAGCCCTTTCTACTTTCCTGTTTATGTGATCGTGTACGGACCTGACATTAGCCAATTTCTAACAAACACATACCTATACATCTATACAAGTCTAAATTTTGAATATTTTGGGTATAATTGAGGAAATTAGGCGAGAGGTGGTTGGGGGTGATGGGTTTTGGTTTTAAAGTGTTTTTGTGCACTCTGTTTTGACATCCTATTAAACGTTTAAGACAATACAGGGTGGCACTGCAAAAAAGGAACTTAGAAACTATACAAAGAATCCTCTTTAGCATTGGCCAAGGCATACAAACTTTTTTTTTTTCTTAAGAGTACATTTACCTATAGCTCTTAGATTTGTTGTGGCTCCTTCTTCCACCATTCAATTAGGTCTGTTACCATTAGATGAAAAAGCATATGACGCAGCAAAAACTTAACTAAAAAAGCTTTTTTCTTTTTCAAGTTGAAATTAATAAGATTGAGGCGCTGCTGCTGCTTATAAGCAAGATAAATGTAAAAGTAAAAAAATCAATTACACACAATATACCGGTATACCATGTCAGAGTATGGTATCACTGCCACCGTCTGTGAAACTCGTACTGCCCGTGACACTTTTTTTTCACATTGGTACATGTGTCCCATGGCAGTGACCAGCTAACCCTTGCCTTTTTTACAACCCTTGCTTATTCGCCTTGAAAATGGCGAAGTGTATTTTCAAGTTTAACCCCCTTTCCCACTATAGACTTCAATGTTGTTCAGTTTTGAATTCAGAATTTTTGGACTTCAAGCAGGCCCATTTGCCCATCCCTACTTTGGACACTATGGGGGTTATTTACTAAAGGTAAATCCACTTTACACTTCAAGTGCACTGCAAGTGCAGTCGCTGTAGATCCGAGCGGGACATCCAAGGAAAATAAAAAACAGCATTTTACCTGACTGGATGATAAAATCAGCAGAGCATCCCCTCATTTCAGATCTACCCCTTTTTAGAGTGCATTTTCAGTGCACTTGTAGTGCAAAGTGGATTTGCCTTTCGTAAATAACACCCTAATGTATCTATGATCTTCAAATACTGCAGTTCTTTATAGATTGTACATACATTTTCCAGCATGGTGCAAATGTCTTCATCCCTAGCCATACCCTTTGTCGCTTTTATGTTTTTTTGATCATGTAATGCAAATATCTGTGCAAAATAGCACATAACAATACGAATCCATCACAAACTATCTCTTAGTTGACCAGAATAACTGAATTCTAAATAATTGTTATTGTTACTGCATGTAGTGCACATAGTCAGTGCATCAAATCACTATTGTAGTTGTGCTTGTTGCACTAGCAGTAGCTGTAGTTATGTTGAGATTAGGCATAAGTAAATCTGTTTTGGTTAGCGAACAGTTTAGCAAACCTTGATTGAAGTTTCAAGTTTGTAAACTTTGCGGCAAACCTCGGTAAAGCATTATTGTTGAGCTAGTAGGCAAGCTATTGTCAAACCAAGGCTGGGCACTGTCATTGGGGCTATTGTGATTAAAGTGGATGTAAAGCAACTCTCATCCTTTCTAAACTACTGCCATAGTGCTGATCTATAAGGATATACATGCCTGCTGCATGTATCCTTAGCTGTCAAATGTTTTCCCTCTGTCTGTTATAAGAACTGACAAACTGCAGATTCTGTGGGTGGATCCGTTGTCTGAGCTCTGTGGGTGGAGTCGTGATGTCAGTAGACTCCCCGCCCACCTCTACACTCCCCTTGTCAACATGCATTTTTTCCTGTGTATTCCTTACACTAAATTCTGCTATGATCACTAACATCCATTCAAAATCCAGAAAAGTAACCACATCACCTCAGAAAAGGAGTGGGGGTGGGAATTGAAAAATAATGCCTGTCTCCAGGCTAGTGCATGAGATATGTAAATAACCTGTCACTCACAGCAAGGGGGCGGAAGAGACTAAGGTTTTTCTCTGCAAGTCCGTTTTATTTCACTGAACAATAAAAGAGGATTGCTGAGAGCTGGATTAACTCTGTGTGGCAAGACTGGGCACAGATGATAGGAAATCGTATACTCTGCATTGTGACATAAAAAAAAATACAAATTTTTCGGGTTTACATCCACTTTAAGCTAACCAGGAGAAAAGGCTGTTGTTCCTTATATCGTGTGGCAAATCTGCAGTTTTTAGCCAAAAGTTAACAATCCCTGGGAAATCATTGTGAACACATAGTATTGGTGAACCTCATCCCTATTGAATCTCAGGCTTGCAAGAGAAACATTGTTATTAGCTCCTGAAAAGGAAGACTAACTTTTAAATGCTGTCTACTCCTTCCTGGATGTAGCTACAGTTTTGACAGTCACATGTTTTAGGGACAGATATCCAGTTCACAGAGTTCAAGAAAAATAGGGAAACAATTATAGGATCAGAAAAATATAGTCTTATGCTTCAAACTTAAGCAGCAATACAACACTGGTGTACCAAGAAGCAGCTGCACAGAAAAGAAAAACAATTGCAAGGAACAGTAGTCATTATCACTGGTTAAATGGATTTGTTTGACCTAAACTTCTCTTTAAAAGCAGTAGTAACAGTTACACCTCTAGAATGCTAGCAATCTTGTGTCTGCAATCATCTCCGATGACAATGAAGAAGGACACTAAGAGAGGAAAAAATAATGGTGTTATTTATAGGTTCCCTGTAATCCCACAGTGTCAGGTTAATTGTTTATATAACAAAATTCAGCAATCAATATCAATGTACATATCTTTCCGCATCAGGCAAGCTGTTGTTTTTCTTCGTACAGTCCTCTGATACCATTGTGAAGTGTCTTGATTAATGAGAATTACCTTTCTCCACACAGTCTGCATGACACTGGTAAATAAGATGATGCTATGCGTAGACATGGTTCCTCGTTCACCTCTCCCACATCAATCTGGGTTCAGAATGGTGGTAAATATATTAACTATAACAAGGCAACCATTATGTGGAGATAAGAACTGAACGTGAAGACAGAATTTCCAACTGCAACAAGCAACTTTATTGTTAATGTGGTACTTGGTATTACTAAAAGCCGTAGTTACTCGAAATGAGCGAATTGATACAGTGGGGATCGAAAGTTTGGGCACCCCATGTTAAAATGTGTATTAATGTGCATAACGAAGCCAAGGAAAGATGGAAAAATCTCCAAAAGGCATCACATTACAGATTAGACATTCTTATAATATGTAAAAAAAAGTTAGATTTTATTTCCATCATTTACACTTTCAAAATTACAGAAAACAAAAAAATGGCGTCTGCAAAATTTTGGGCACCCTGCAGAGTTAATATCTTGTACTGACCCCATTGGCAAGTATCACAGCTTGTAAACGCTTTTTGTAGCCAGCTTAGAGTCTTTCAATTCTTGTTTGAGGTATCTTTGCCCATTCTTCCTTACAAAAGTCTTCCAGTTCTTTGATATTTCTGGGCTGTCTGTCACGCACTGCTCTTTTATGGTCTATCCATAGATTTTCAATTATGTTGAGGTCAGGAGATTGTGAAGGCCATGGCAAAACCTTCAGTTTACGCCTCTTGATGTAATCCCCCGTGGATTTTGAGGGGTGTTTAGGATCATTATCCATTTGTAGAAGCCATCCTCTCTTTAACTTCAGCTTTTTCACAGATGGCATCAAGTTACCATCCAAAATTTGCTGAAATTTTATTGAATCCATTTTGCCCTTCTACTCGTGAAACGCTCCCTGTGCCACTGGCTGCAATACAACCCCAAAGCATGATTGATCCACCCCCATGCTTAACAGTTGGACAGAGGTTCTTTTCATTAAATTCTGTTCCCTTTCTTCTCCAAACGTACCTTTGCTCATTCCGGCCAAAAAGTTATATTTTAACCTCATCGGTCCACAGAACTTGTTTCCAAAATGCATCAGGCTTGTCTATATGTTCATTTGCAAAGTTCAAACGCTGATTTTTGTGGTGAGGACGTAGAAGAGGTTTTCTTCTGATGACTCTTCCATGAAGACCATATTTGTACAAGTATCTCTGTATAGTGGAATAGTGTACCACAACTCCAGTGTGTGCCAGATCTTTCTGGAGGGATAGTGCAGTTCAACGTGGGTTTTGAATTGCTTTTCTCACAATCCTGCAAGCTGTTCTGTCTGATATTTTTCTTGGTCTTCCAGATCTTGCTTTAACTTCCACTGTTCCTGATGACTGCCATTTCTTAATTACATTCCCAACAGAGGATATTGACATCTGAAAATGCTTTGCTATCTTCTTATAGCCTTCTGCAGCTTTGTGAGCGTCAACTATTTTCAGTTTCAGTTTTATAGACAACTGCTTAGAAGAACCCATGGTGCTGAGTGTTGGGGCAAGGTCAGATGAATCTGGGCATTTAAACCCTTTGAGATTGACATCACCTGGTCTTCATCCATGACACTGGCAGGTCTCAGCTTTGCAAATTTTGAAAGTGTAAATGATGGAAATAAAATCTAACTTTTTTTGACATATTTTAAGAATGTCTAATCTGTAATTTGATGCCTTTTGGAGATTTTTCCATCTTTCCTTGGCTTCGTTATGCACATTAATACAAATTTTTACCTGGGGTGCCCAAACTTTCGATCCCCACTGTACATGTGACTCCTTGATCTATGTTCTGTCAGGGGTGAGGAGACTGATCTGTTGTTCCTACTGCTTAGGAACAGCGATCTGTCTCCTCCCCCAGGCAGTCCCATCCCCCCACAGTTAGAAACACTCCCTAGGACACACATTTAACCCCTTGATCGCCCCCTAGTGTTAACCCCTTCCCTGCCACTGACATTTATACAGTAATCAGTGGCTATTTTTAGCTCTGATCGCTGCATAAATGTTAATGGTCCCAAAAAAGTATCAAAAGTGTCCAATCTGTCTGCCGCAATGTCATAGTCAGGAAAAAAATCGCTGATCACCGCCATTACTAGTAAAGAAAAAATTATAATAAAAATGCCATAAATCTATTCCCTATTTTGTAGACACTAAAACGTTTGCGCAAACCAATCAATATACACTTATTGCGATTTTTTTTTTTTTTAACCAAAAATATGTAGCAGAATATATATATCTACCTAAACTGAGGAAGAAATTTATTTAAAAAAATGGGGGATATTTATTATAGCAACAAGTTAAAAATATATTTTTTTCAAAATTGTCACTTTTTGTTTATAGAGCAAAAAAAATGCAAAGGAGATCAAATACCACCAAAATAAAGCTTTATATGTGTGAAAAAAAGACATCAATTTTGTTTGGGTACAGTCTCGCACGACCGCGCAATTGTCAGTCAAATCGACGCAGTGCCGTTTCACAAAAAATGTCTTTGTCATTAAGCGGGCAAATCTTCTGGGCTTATGTGCGCATATGCATTAGCCAATGCCCAATTCCTGCGAGCACGAAAAGGAACCTGTTTTAGCCTGTACATAGAAGGTTTTTGCATAGAATGCATGAAGGTAAAAAACCTTCAGCCTTTACAGGCATTTTAAATCCCCCTGTCACTAGTGCAGCCTTGGTTGTCCCTCTTTTTGGTGTGATGTGTACACAATGTACAATTTTACTTCCAAAGGTGATTTGCTGCACTATATTTTTATCTAACCTCTGTATTACTGTGTTTGTTATTTGAAAATGCCAATATAGAGGCCAAAAAAAGCACTTGTGTGGGTTAGACAATTATTTTCAGCATATTAAGTGTTTGTGGTCCATGTGTCCTTTGCCTACATACTTTGTTCTAAAAGGTGTCCCTCCTTCATCATTTCTGAAATTTGGGATGTATGATTTCATTTTCTAACCTAGAAAAATGGGAGTTCACATCTAAGTAGTTGCTATAGACAATGCAGAGACTTCATCTTTTGGGCATGATTGATAAATTAGGTTTAGTGTTATCAGGAAGTCTAATGGATTTTAGGAGATGCAAAATGTCTTCTTTTTACGTCCTACAATTTTTTAGTTTTTTATGCTAGAAACGCATCCATCTTTTTTACAAGCCATCTTTTGCTTCTGCCAGGAGAACCTCAGCAGGGAGCATTTTCATATTCTAAGTGGCCTATCTATTATGAACATAATGAAAGCACGCTAGTCCTGATGTACAACAGCTGCTTCATGTCCCTCTGTTGCTCCAGCCACTGATAATTTGTTTTTTTTGCTGTTCAAGCAGAAAAAGGTCAATGGCAGCTTTCTTCATCCATGTTGTTTTTGTTTACAAGTTGCTATCTAGTATAACTTCTCTTATGGTTGCTGTGCTTTGAAATTACAATTTTTTTTGATACTTATAAATATACTTTCAAGAGACGAAAAATGGAATTTGAAACCTGGTTTTATTATCCAACTTAAACTGATTATTTCGTTTTTTGTAAACTACAAAAATATAATATTCAGTACCCGTTTCTTATAAATCTTCAAATAATTGAAGAAGCAAACTACTCTTTCCAATAAGGCTTCAACAACCTTAAATGTTTAGAAGCTACTAGTAATGTTTCACCATAAACATCTATGCAAGATTCTGAAGGTTGAGGGAGAAAAACATAAGTGGTTTTCCAGAGACCTGTACAGTGCTCAGTAGGCATTAGCCGAACAAAAACCCCCCACCCCCCGTTCGGTTCGCACCAGAACCTTCGAACAGACCGAACGTTCGCACGAACATTTAGAACTCCATTGACGTCAATGGGACTCGAACGTTCAAATTAAAAAGTGCTAATTTTAAAGCCTAATATGCAAGTTATTGTCAGAAAACGGGTTTGAGAACCCGGGTCTTGCCCCAGGGAACATGTATCAATGGAAAAAATGGTCGTTTTTTCTGGAGCAGTGATTTTAATGATGCATAAGTGAAAAAAAAATCCTTTAAATATCGTACCTGCTGGGTGTCTATAGTATGCCTGTGAAGTGGCATATGTTTAGAACTATCCCTGCACAAGATTAGATTACTATAAGAAAAAAGTAATTTAAAACTGCTTGCGGCTTTAATGTAATGTCTGGTCCATGCAATATGGATGAAAATCATTGAGAAAAATAGCATGGGTTTCCCCGCCCCCCTCCCCCAGGTCATTACCAGCCCCTTTGGCCCTATATACTTTGAAAAGCAGAATACAGGCGGTGCAAACAAGACAGGGACTGTAGGTTTGTTGTTAAGTAGAATCTGTTTGTAATTGTGAACTGATACTTTTTTAAAGTGTAGCTCCAGCCATAAAATCTATTTTTAAGCTTTTCTGAAAACATAGAGAAGGGTTATCACGCCTGTAACATTTGTTTTGCTGTCTGTGTGCATCTGTTCAGAAGATTGCACCTCACTTTCTGTCCCAATGACAAATGATTTTTTGAAAATTAGTTTTTTTTACCGAAACAAGGACATTTTTGACATTTCGAATTTTCGATTTTTGAATTTTTTTAATCTTCGAAATTTCGAAATACGAAAATTCGGAAATTGAAAAATTCTAAATTTCGAATTTTCTGAAAAATTCGAAAAATTCGAAATTTGAAAAATTTTCAATTTTCGAATTTTTCAAATTTCGATTTTTTCGAATTTCGAATTTTTCGAATTTCGAATTTTTCGAATTTTCAAATTTACGAATTCCGAAAATTCGAAAGTTGAAAAATTCGAAAGTTGAAAAATTCGAAATTCGAACATTTTTCAATTTTCGAATTTCGAATTTTTCAATTTTCGAATTTCGAACTTCTATTTTTTCAATTTTCGAATTTTGAATTTCGAATTTTTCCATTTTCGAAATTTTGAAATTTCGTATTTCCGAATTTTCGTATTTCGAAAATTGAAAAATTTGAAAATCTAAATTTCGAAAATTGAAAAATTTGAAAATCTAAATTTCGAAAATTGAAAAATTCAAAAATTCAAAAATTCGAAAACTGAAAAATTCGAAATACGAAATTTCGAAAATTCGAAATTTAGAAAATTCGTAAATTTCCAAATTTCCGGAAAAAAAAAATTAGTTCCATTCGTTTTTTACGTTTCATTCGTTTTTTTTCGTTTTTTGCTTTTTCGGAAATCCGAAAATTTCCCGAATTTACGAAAAAAGCAAAAAAACGAAAAAAAAAATTCCAAAATTTACGGATTTACTAAAAAATAAAAAAAACGAATGAAACAAAAACGAAAAACATTTTTTTTTAATTTCCCGAATTTACGAAAAAAAATAAATAAAAAAAATAACATAAACGTGCACATGTCTAGTACACACACCACATAGCTTTAGGTGCACACTGCAGAGGACACAGGCAGTACACACCACATAGCTTTAGGTGCAAACTGCAGAGGACACGGGCAGTACACACCACGTAGCTTTAGGTGCACACTGCAGAGGACACAGACAGTACACCATGTGAGAATACTGCAGCTAGCACAATCACCTGCCTGCCAGTAAATTAGGAAGAGCTGATCTAGCTAAACTATACAGTGTATAAATATATATACAACACCTGGGATGCATATATATCCTCTGACACTCTCTCTCTCTGTCTCTAACCACCACCGCAACACAATACACAAGGCCGACCTGCAAGGGGCCTTTTATAGTGTGGGGCGTGTACTAAACTCCCTCAGCCATAATTGGCCAAAGCCACCCTGGCTTTGGCCAATTATGGCTCTCCGTTTTTTGCGTGCTGTGATTGGCCAAGCATGCGGGTCATAGTGCATGCTTGGCCAATCATCAGCCAGCAATGCACTGTGATGCCGCAGTGAATTATGGGCCGTGACACGCCCCTCGAATTTGGCGCGAACGGTCCGTAACGTTCATAATTCGACGAATGGTCGAACATACGATGTTCGAGTCGAACATGGGTTTGACTCGAACACGAAGCTTATCCCTAGTGCTCAGCATAAATGAGTAAATCCCAACAGATTTGTCAGAAATCCTTTACTTTCTGTTCAGAATCCACATTTTCTATGGGACACTATACTACAAAATACTCCCACTAATGCGAGCCATTGATTGCAACAAAGATTTGTTAATTTGCACACACAAAAATTTAATTTTTCATAACAAATTCATTCAAGACCATGTTGCAAGAATGAATACACCGCAATGAAAGTCTAAAGGCTCGTACACATGGTCGGACATCCAACAAAATTTCCCTTGGATTTTTGACTTAATTGATTTGTCCGATCACACCCATAGCATACACACACTGACTTTTTCCTCAACCAACACGAACGTAGTGACGTTTTAACGTACGGCCACGCGATTCAAAGAGGAAGTTCAAGTTTCGTACGTCCCGCGTTGCGTTCCATCAGCTACTATATAGTTAGTTTACGTTTCGTGTGAGTGCTTTCCCGATTTCCATTTTCGTGCCTTTTTGCTCGTTACTTTGCGTGCGTTCGCTCGATAACGAGATGTTGCGGAATCCAGCGAGAGAACGGGCTGTTTATGGTCTTGGAGTTCTGGCTATTGCTCAAGCCCGGACCAGGACCAGGAAGAGGAGGACTGTTTGGACCAAAAATTGGTTGCTTCATCGGGACCAATTTTCACATATGGCATTGCTGAGGGAGCTGCAAGAAAATAATCCGAATGATTTTCGGAACTATCTTCGGATGTCAGATGCCTGCTTCCAGCGTCTTCTAAACTTGCTGTCCCCATATATTAGCAAGAAGGACACCTGTATGAGGCCTGCTATTCCTGCAGAGCAACGGCTCATAGCCACTTTGCGATATTTGGCGACAGGGAGAAATCTACAGGACATAAAGTTTACTACTGGGATCTCTCCCCAGGCTCTGGGACACATAATTCCGGACACTTGCTGTGCCATTATTCAAGTCCTGCAGAAGGACTATATTCGGGTAAGTTTTTTTCTTTGTTTTCACATTTGATACACTTCATGATTTCTCCAAAATATTTTATTAGTACTTTGTCTTATTTGTATATATTATGTTATTGTCTACCCTCTGGTGTGACAGTCACAAAAACCCAAGTCGGTTGCAACCTGATCCTTCCTTGGTTCACCATATTGGTCCCATGGAAAAGGAGAGAGTTCTTACCACTTGCCAAGCTTTAAGCATTTAACATTATCTACACAAAATGTATTTAATCTGCCACCAGAGGGAGTCATGAAGCATATTATTTGCTCTGCTTCTTAATTGTTATTCCACAAATGTTTGGATATATTTTAGTGTTCTCTTGCCCCTATAATGTATGTTTTCAAAATGCTGATAATATTTTGTGCTCAAGTCTTAACTAATTTTTCTTTGCTTCACTCCACAGTTTCCTTCAAACCCTGAGGAATGGCAGGATGTTGCAGCCCAGTTTGCCAATCAGTGGAATTTTCCCAACTGTGGGGGTGCCATTGATGGCAAACATGTCCGAATTGTTCCTCCACCGGCCTCAGGCTCTTTTTTTATAATTATAAGGGCTTTAACAGCATAGTTCTGCTTGCTATTGTTTCAGCAAATTATGAGTTTTTATATGTTGATGTCGGTATGAATGGTCGTCATTCCGATGGAGGTGTCATGGCTCATACCGAATTCTATCAGCGTCTTACGTCTGGCACCTTACATTTGCCACCTGCGCAGGACAACGTGGAGGGCCTCAACTTTGTATTTGTGGCAGATGAGGCGTTTGCTCTTGGGGAACATCTTTTGAAGCCCTTTCCAATGAGGAACCTCACTCGTGAGCAACGGATATATAACTACAGACTATCTCGTGCCAGAAGGGTGGTTGAAAACGCCTTTGGCATTTTGTCATGTCGTTTTAGGCTTTTTCTGACTGCCATTCACTTGGCGGAATACAAAATAAATCATGTGGTTTTGTGCTGCTGCATCCTCCATAATTTTCTACGGAGGAATGCTGCTAACTACATAGGTTCCGGGCATACTGATGACCCCTCAGGTGGACGTCCAGCTGAAGATGCAGTGATGCCAGCCCTGCAACAAACTAGACCTGCTGTCTCCTCCCAGAATGCCCGTCTGGTGCGGGAGCAATATATGGAGTATTTTGTGGGTAGAGGGGCAGTGCCTTGGCAGCAAGATGTCCTTTAGTTTTTTGTGAACCTTTATGATGTTCCTTTTGAAAACCTTAAATTCGTTTCCAAGATGCTGTTATGTGTGTTTATTACTATTATTTTACTGATTAATGAAATGTTGCTGTGATTACCATTAAATATTTTGAAACAACCAAATGTTTAATTAGCCTTTCTAAAGTTACAAACAGCTATGTGTATTTATAAACAAAGGAAAAAGCCGCGCCCCAACAAGTAGTCCATAAACATGCACAGTCTTTGAGAATATATTGCTTCCGTATTGAAAGAAATACAAAAATGGATCCGGATTGGTCTTAACTATGATGGCTCCTTCAATCCGCAACCCAAAAACATCAAACACAGAATGACCCGGATATGTGACAAAAAAGGCCGCTTACCAGAAGGCAAGTGGTTAAGGCAGATGGCTATAACCCAGCCTAGGCCTTTTGTCCCTGAGATTTTACCAGGAAATCCTCCGTCCTCTGAGACACTTGTCCTCCTCTCCACCGTGTTATATGCAAATAAAGCAGAGAGCGCACATAGCGTGATACTGGGACAATTTCTAGTAATGGTATTTACGGTCCACACCACCTAGTGACAATTATACATGATTGTGCATACATAACCCATCACCAATAGCAGTGGCCGCTTACCAGAAGATAAATGTTTTAAGGCGTTTTGGCTATGACCCAGCCCAGGCCTTCCCCTTATGGTAGGGGGTCCTTACACCTCTTTGTGTGGCTCCCTGGAATCGGTTAGTACATGCAATTCACACCACCCCGTGAATGTAACCTTAGGTGACCCTCCACCAGCCTGATTGGCTCCTTACCAGAAGAAAACAGGTAGCAGGCAGATGGCTATAACCCAGCCTAGGTCCTTGGCTCCTTGCGGTGTAAAAGTCCTCCTTCCCTTAGGCACTCGGTTTCCAACTCCCCCGTTTAAATAAAGAAAAGACCGCACATAGCGTGACTCTGAGATGGTGACTTTAATTTAAAAAGATAAAAGTACTCACATCGAGCGATAAAAATTTCAGACAAAGTTGCCGGCCGGCATAACATGGAGCCCTGCTCCTTGCGTGGTGACGTCACTGAGTGATCCTCCCAGACGCGTTTCGTCACTATAGGACGTTGTCAAATGGGGGTAGGGTCACGCAGTAATCACCTTCTATACATAGGCCAGCCGCCTATTGTGAACGGCTGGTGATGAGTGCAGGTCCGCCATCTTTACTGTGGTAAACCTGCCCACACGAAGATCGCGCAAACCAGTGAGATCCCTCACGGATGGCATTGATCTTAAATCTTAAAGTGGCATATACGTTCACGCCTGCCTAGCGGGACAGCAGTATACCTCGAATAGACCCATGTCTGAGAGAGGGAGTTAACGGCGGGGAACCACAGGAAGAGAAATATGTCTGGCACCTGACACTCTCCCCCCATGTTCCGCGCACGCTCATCATCCCCATCCAGTGTCCACTTCAGGTATAGGTAAAGAAAAAAACTCATTCTCAAGTCTGAAAAAAACTCATTCTCAAGTCTGACAGGGTTTTGACAGCCCCAGATGCTTAAACGGGCCCCATTGGTTCCCTTAGAATATCAATAGAGGCACATGTGCATAAATCTAATTAACTAGAAAAAAATATGCTAGAAAATCAAATATACTATAAAGATGCTTTATTGCAAAAAGCTCCCCGATGTGACTATATTTAATCAGTTAGAAAAAATATATATATATTATATTCCCATAATCCACTGGCAAGATCATACCAGATGGCTTATGGGAAAAAATTTCTTAGTGAAAAAAACTTATCTTTATATACTATATAGATAGTTAAATCCTATATAGATAATTAGAACCCTCACTCTTATGACATATTAGTGTAGTGATCAAAAACAATTTTAAAAAACTTTGTAAAAAATATTATTTATATTTAGTGAAAAAATCTTTTCCACGTGAGGCTATGCAAATAGTTAGATCCCTCACGGATCATCTCACAGTGTAAATGTGGAATAAAAAAATTTACATTGGTAAACATTAATTTACGTGAAAAAAAGGGAGGGGGAAAAAACCCCTCCTTAAAAAATATATTAGTAAGTGACTAAATATATATTATGCCCACTAATTTGTGTCCCCAAAAATTCTCTTTCTGAATTGAAAATTAATAAAAAGTAAAAGTAAAAATTGCCTCTATAAAGGGATAAAGATCCAGAAATAGTGGCAGGGCTTTTCCCAAGGCCCTACGTGGTGCCAAACCACACTAGAAAAATGTTTTGACACCTACCCTCATACAGCCGTTCACATTAGGCTTACATCAGGCATTGTTGATAAAGGCATTAACATCTGTTTCTATGTTCAGGCCAAAAGGTGTATAGGTTTTAAGTCGAAATGATGCGTTAGGTCCTTTACTTCCACGGCAACGGGGAAGGAATTTAAGATCAAACCGTGTGTGACATGTGCATCTGTAGGTGTAGTCTATCTTGTGCAATGCCCCTGCGGCCTTCAGTACGTGGGCCGTACTAAGCGGGCATTCCAAATTCGTGTAAATGAGCATATTACGAAAATATTATCTGGGTTTAGGCACCATTCTGTTTCAAATCACTATAGACTAAAACATAGTAAAGATCCCTCCAACACCCTGTTTTTAGGGATCGATAAATATCAACCCCATTGGAGAGGAGGAAACCTGGTACGTGAAATCTCCCAGATGGAAATGGGATGGATTTTTCGACTTAAAACCTATACACCTTTTGGCCTGAACATAGAAACAGATGTTAATGCCTTTATCAACAATGCCTGATGTAAGCCTAATGTGAACGGCTGTATGAGGGTAGGTGTCAAAACATTTTTCTAGTGTGGTTTGGCACCACGTAGGGCCTTGGGAAAAGCCCTGCCACTATTTCTGGATCTTTATCCCTTTATAGAGGCAATTTTTACTTTTACTTTTTATTAATTTTCAATTCAGAAAGAGAATTTTTGGGGACACAAATTAGTGGGCATAATATATATTTAGTCACTTACTAATATATTTTTTAAGGAGGGGTTTTTTCCCCCTCCCTTTTTTTCACGTAAATTAATGTTTACCAATGTAATTTTTTTATTCCACATTTACACTGTGAGATGATCCGTGAGGGATCTAACTATTTGCATAGCCTCACGTGGAAAAGATTTTTTCACTAAATATAAATAATATTTTTTACAAAGTTTTTTAAAATTGTTTTTGATCACTACACTAATATGTCATAAGAGTGAGGGTTCTAATTATCTATATAGGATTTAACTATCTATATAGTATATAAAGATAAGTTTTTTTCACTAAGAAATTTTTTCCCATAAGCCATCTGGTATGATCTTGCCAGTGGATTATGGGAATATAATATATATATATTTTTTCTAACTGATTAAATATAGTCACATCGGGGAGCTTTTTGCAATAAAGCATCTTTATAGTATATTTGATTTTCTAGCATATTTTTTTCTAGTTAATTAGATTTATGCACATGTGCCTCTATTGATATTCTAAGGGAACCAATGGGGCCCGTTTAAGCATCTGGGGCTGTCAAAACCCTGTCAGACTTGAGAATGAGTTTTTTTCAGACTTGAGAATGAGTTTTTTTCTTTACCTATACCTGAAGTGGACACTGGATGGGGATGATGAGCGTGCGCGGAACATGGGGGGAGAGTGTCAGGTGCCAGACATATTTCTCTTCCTGTGGTTCCCCGCCGTTAACTCCCTCTCTCAGACATGGGTCTATTCGAGGTATACTGCTGTCCCGCTAGGCAGGCGTGAACGTATATGCCACTTTAAGATTTAAGATCAATGCCATCCGTGAGGGATCTCACTGGTTTGCGCGATCTTCGTGTGGGCAGGTTTACCACAGTAAAGATGGCGGACCTGCACTCATCACCAGCCGTTCACAATAGGCGGCTGGCCTATGTATAGAAGGTGATTACTGCGTGACCCTACCCCCATTTGACAACGTCCTATAGTGACGAAACGCGTCTGGGAGGATCACTCAGTGACGTCACCACGCAAGGAGCAGGGCTCCATGTTATGCCGGCCGGCAACTTTGTCTGAAATTTTTATCGCTCGATGTGAGTACTTTTATCTTTTTAAATTAAAGTCACCATCTCAGAGTCACGCTATGTGCGGTCTTTTCTTTATTTAAACGGGGGAGTTGGAAACCGAGTGCCTAAGGGAAGGAGGACTTTTACACCGCAAGGAGCCAAGGACCTAGGCTGGGTTATAGCCATCTGCCTGCTACCTGTTTTCTTCTGGTAAGGAGCCAATCAGGCTGGTGGAGGGTCACCTAAGGTTACATTCACGGGGTGGTGTGAATTGCATGTACTAACCGATTCCAGGGAGCCACACAAAGAGGTGTAAGGACCCCCTACCATAAGGGGAAGGCCTGGGCTGGGTCATAGCCAAAACGCCTTAAAACATTTATCTTCTGGTAAGCGGCCACTGCTATTGGTGATGGGTTATGTATGCACAATCATGTATAATTGTCACTAGGTGGTGTGGACCGTAAATACCATTACTAGAAATTGTCCCAGTATCACGCTATGTGCGCTCTCTGCTTTATTTGCATATAACACGGTGGAGAGGAGGACAAGTGTCTCAGAGGACGGAGGATTTCCTGGTAAAATCTCAGGGACAAAAGGCCTAGGCTGGGTTATAGCCATCTGCCTTAACCACTTGCCTTCTGGTAAGCGGCCTTTTTTGTCACATATCCGGGTCATTCTGTGTTTGATGTTTTTGGGTTGCGGATTGAAGGAGCCATCATAGTTAAGACCAATCCGGATCCATTTTTGTATTTCCTTCAATACGGAAGCAATATATTCTCAAAGACTGTGCATGTTTATGGACTACTTGTTGGGGCGCGGCTTTTTCCTTTGTTTATAAATTCTTTTGTGTTTCACACGCCAGCTGCTGCCTAGGGGTTGGGGGTGGGGGTCTTCTAGCGCGGTTTTTTGTTGTTTATTTAGCTATGTGTATTATTATTATGCCTTTTGTTTCTGCTACACACCTTTTCCATATGCAAATATACTGGTAGTAGTGATCAGATAAATAATAATCCACAAAATGTTTCAAAAAATATATTTGTTCAATCCTGCACAATCCAATGTCACTTTTTGGCAGTTTACAAAATCAAAAAACATTGGTAGTTCAGGAATAACACAATTGTGTATTTTTTGGGTTAAATGCTAAACATGCATCTTTTCAAACTCAGCCCTAGACATTGAAAACTTTTTTACATCAAAATTTTTCCTTTTTCAGCTTTCTTCACGCAACAAATAAAAAATTACCAATGTAAATGTCTGTCCAGATGCACTTTTGTTCATTCTGTGTTCCATTTTTGGGTGTGGCAAAAATGCATGCACAGTGGTCTCCATGCGCCCCGTGGGTTGTGGTTGGCTGTAGCTCACAACATGTAGTTAGCCTTATCACCGGAAACGGACTACCATGTTGTGAGCTAGAGCCGACCGGAACCATAATGGAGTGCATGTCAAACCCTGTGCCTGCATCTTTGTCGCATACAAAAATGCACACCAAAATGAATGGAACTGCGTCTGATGTGAACTGACCCTTAGCACAGTCTTTAGCAACTCTCCTTCTCCTGGTGCAATCCCAGGGTCAGAATGACAAGTTGTTCCACTTTTGGCCTCGATACATTGGGCATTTCTATATGTGCATTTTTGTCTGATTTTAAGGTCAAGCCCTTAAAATATTACAAAATGACATTTGTAGGCACCAGGAGAAGAAGAGTGGATAAACACTCAGCTGAGACCCTGAAATCACACATAAAGATAGTCATTTTGTGGTAATGACCAACCATTAAAACTTTTTTTTTGGAGAAAAAAGTCAGATTTTACAAAATGTGCGTAGTGCAAATAGAATTAGTGCAAATTCTTTGAATTATCACAAACTGAGCATGTGCAAACAAGGCTAATTACAAATATTTCCATGATAAAACCTTGAACACGAGGGAACATTTGTAATTATAAAACAACGATAGAAAAAAACTAAAATTTTGCTAACAGGTCGTAATAATCCCGGATTCGTCTCTGAACACCAGTGGCAGCCTCCTTGAGATTTTCCAGCTCTGTCATTGCCTGCAGCATATCAGCACTGATCCGACCAATAGTGCATCCTGGTAGTTGGTGGCCTTGGAAAAAGACAAAAATGTATTATGTGTTTGATGGTGAAGTGACTGAGGCAATCCCAAAATAAAGAAAAATTTTACAATGGGGTCTATTTTCTTGAAATACTTACCTAAACCTAGACACTCAATTAGTCCTAACAACCTTTTTCATCTTCATAATACACCTACACTACTAGTGAATGTACACACTACAGATAATACTCTGTAAATCTTGGGCCAGGTGCATATCCATGTGTCTTCAAATGCATCTACCTAAACACCACTGCCACCTCTCCCTTCTACATGCTCAAATGTTGAATACACTAAATAATTTGCTATTGTGGTGTAGGCGTGTGTGGTGTGGACCTAGAAAAAAAAAACAGGTGTTGATTTTGCAAGGCACATGTTCCAAAAACTTACTGGGGCAAACAACAACCTCCGAAGGCTCATCTTGCATTTCTTGCACTCCTTCACCCTCAGCATATCTGGTGTCTGGAGATGTGCTGTCAACTGGTGGCTCTTTGCTGGGTCCGGCACTATCCTCCAAATCCTGCAAAGGTTGGTGTTGAGCACACTCACAATCCTCTAAAATGAAAGAATAAATCATCTATGAATCCTTGCCAAAATTACATTATATTAACATAATCACATGTGTTGCTTTTAAAGTCCACCAACCTTGCCCTGGTGAACCAGTTTGCGCCACACTAGTGTACTACACTATGCATTATTACAATAAACGCAATGCTAGGGAACAGGAGTATGATGTCATATAAAATGTATGAAGACATGTCTATATCTAGGCCACATTAAACAACTCAGGCAGATGGCACCCATCATTTTTGTTTGCTATGGCAATATGGTTTATATGATGTGAAATCTAGCAGGCGTGACTCTGTGTGACTCTGATCCCCAGGGCCTCTCCTCTACCCATCTCTACCCTGTAAATGCGTCATTAATGGTCAGTGATGAGCCACGCATCTAACATAAAGTGTAATGTACCCCTTAAGTTCAGTCCTGACACCATGGCGTTTGTCCTATCTCTAAACACCCCTGTCACTGGCAAAAGCACATAAGCATTTTTATTAACTTACGTTTTGGGGCAGATTTGGGGCCTGTTGTCTCCCCTGTTCTCTCCCCTGTTGGAGCCCGGCCAAGGGAAGCCTCCCTTTGTCCCCTGTGGTGTCTTTCTCTGTGCCTTTGTCCTGTTGAAAAAATTAGAATACAGTATATTAAGGATTTGCCAAAAGTAGCCAAGACATAATAAAAACTTTACAATTGTAATGAACTGCTTTTAAACTTCCATTAACTTCTTCTGTAGGCCCCACCAGAAAAAGAAATCATTAAATTTCATCCATCTATAATGTACAGACAAATAATTCTCAAATTACATGTACTTACTTCTTTTGATAATGGTGCGGTGAATGGCTTCTAAATTTTCTTGCTCTCTGTGCTTCAAATCTGACCATCGTTTGCGGATTTGGTCTTTCGTTCGTTGGATACCATAATCTCCTTCCAATACCGCGAGGACCTTCTCCAGAACCCAGTCTTTATGGCTGTTGGGCCTATCATAATTTTCGAGTTTACAATCGTAATCGTACTTCTCAAAGATGCGAACCATCTCCACCATCTCCCCCTTGCTCATGGGGGTGGCCTTGTGTTTTCTATAAACGCCTCCACTGCGGGGCCTATTCGTTTTCGTGGGTTCCGCCATCACATTCTCCCTCACACATCCCAGAATGTCGCATGAAGAAAAAGGATTGTGGTCCCGCCCCAGCGTCATGACGCACGTAGAGCGAAGCTTCACGCATGCGTAGGCTATATAAATCAAGAACGAGCACTCGATGTCACGGACGCATGCACGAACCTAACGGAACGACTCTACGTGCAGCCGAAGGTCTACGCGGAACGAAGGTAGGTGAATACATTGGGACACTAGTGGTTACTGCATGATTTAGCTTAGAGCAAACAGAGATTGTATAAGCAGGTTAGGAAGTTACAGCAAGCACTTATTGGTCGTATTGTATCCTTTATTGCAGATATCTCATCCAAAAAATGCCGAAAGCAAAGGGTGGAAAGCTTAATTCCAAAGCATTCATCACTGCTTTTATTGATCTCTATAGATCACACACATGTCTGTGGCAGGTCACCAATAAAGACTACTCCAATAAAAATAAAAGGCAGGCAGCAATTGATAAACTGGTGGCAGAAGCAAAGACTGTGTACCCCAGGGCCAACGAGACCCAAATAAAAGCAAAAATTGGGAGCCTGAGGAGCACTTTTAAGAGGGAGCTCAAGAAGATTGAGTGTTCAAAAAGATCGGGAGCGGCAGCAGATGATGTTTATGTGCCCAAGCTATGGTACTTCAGCAGCCTGATGTTTTTAAAGGACCAAACAGAGCCAAGAAAACATCTGTCCACACTTGCATCCGCATCAGCAGAGGCCACAGATACTGAGGCTGAACCAACTCAGGATGAGGAGGAGGAGGAGGAGGAGGAGGAGCTCAGCTTGACACAGGTATAGTATTCCTGAAAATATGTGCATTCAGATATACTATGATCAGTGGCGTTGCTAGGGGGGTGACATGACCAGAGGTGTAGGGTGCTGTGTAATGTAAAGGGGTCCAGAGGTGTAGGGTGCTGTGTAATGTAAAGGGGTCCAGAGGTGTAGGGTGCTGTGTTATGTAAAGGGGTCCAGACGTGCAGTTGTGGAGAGGGGTACACAGTAGTAAAAAAATGATATTGAAGGATGCAGAGGTATGCAGGGGGCACAGTGGGGTGTTTTTACATTTTAACGTGTGGGGGGGGGGGGGGGTGCCAGATATTGGATCTGCCCCGGGTGCCAAATGCTCTAGGTACGCCCCTGACTATGATGTTAATGTGTTGTTATGATGGCAAGAAAAAAAAATGATGCTCCTTTTTCAGACACAGGACGTTGCCAGCCAAGAAGAGGCTGGGCCCAGCAGACAGTCCACACAATGTAGAATCCCTACACTGAACCCTCCTAGGAAAAGGGCCAAGAAGAGGCAACATCTGGATGATGCCACGGCCACGGCTGAATTTCTAAGTAGGGCCACATCGGTCGTTTGGCTGTTTTATAGCAAACAAACTACGGGAAATTGATGCCGATCAAAGGGAGATATGTGAGGGGATCATGGTCCAGCTCCTTAGCAAGGCCAGGAAACGGGAGCTAAACCCTAATTCCCATGTCTGTGATATAGATCACACACCTCCAGCCAATGTACAACAGGCCTACCAACAACAGACAGCCTACCAACCCCAGACAAGCTTCCAAGCACACCCAGCCTACCCACACCAGCCAACCTACCCACACCAGCCAGCCTACCCACACCAGCCAACCTACCCACCCCAGCCAACCTACCCACCCCAGCAATCCCACCCACCCCAGCAAGCCGAGCCACACCAGCCAACCTACCCACCCCAGCCAACCTACCCACCCCAGCAATCCCACCCACCCCAGCAAGCCGAGCCACACCAGCCAACCTACCCACCCCAGCCAACCTACCCCCCCCAGCAAGCCCACCCACCCCAGCAAGCCGAGCCACACCAGCCAACCTACCCACCCCAGCCAACCTACCCACCCCAGCAAGCCCACCCACCCCAGCAAGCCCACCCACCCCAGCAAGCCAACCCACCCCAGCAAGCCAACCCACCACAGCAGCATGGGGGTCAGTGGCCAACTCAGAGCCCCGATTTTAGGGGATACTAATTTATATTGAAATATCTATGATTTTGAACATATTTTTGCTATTATTTGTAGTTGAGTATGTATTTTTTTGTTTGGCTTAACAAAAAATGCTCGAATTATGGCATAAAATCTTTATTTTTAATATATTATTGTTTTTTGTATTGTGGTGGGAGTGTTAAAAATTATAACGCTTCAGCTGATGAGGTGTGAAGTGTGGAGAGTGTTGGCCAGTTTGGTATGCAGAAATATCAGCCTGTTGAAGTACCACAGCCTGGGCACAAATATGTCTGCTGCTGCTGCTCCCCATCTTTTGGAGACCACAATTTTCTTGGGCTCCTTATATTTTAGTTAATGCTCAGGTCCCCAAGTTTGGAGATTCTAACCTAATTTATGTATGCCCTGGGGTACAGAGGCTTTGCCAAGTCAACCAGTTCTTCAATTGCTGCCTTCCTGTTGTTTTGTATTTGGATCTGTTATTATTTTTCCCATTTTTTGCAAAATAAAATGATGATGCTAAAAACTTGTGGATTATGTGTGGAAAGTCAAATGTAAGTTTGTGAGTAGGCAGGCCCTTTGCTAAAATTGAAGGGACACAAATAGAGTAGTTATTACTTTGCCCAGCATAAAGAATTGGGGATATTTTTTGGTTTGGAATTTCAAATAAATAAGAAAAAAAAGGCTGGATTCATATCCAGAAAATACACTAATCCAAAGTAAATACATTTGTTTTTAATCCGTCCGTATCACCAGTTGAGCAGATGTACATATTAGGACATTCTAAAGAAAATAAGAATATGCGCTGCTATTTGAGATTTCGAAACTTGCCGCGTGACGAATGAGCATTTTCGAATACGAACGCTAGTTTTACTAGACAGCTGGCTTCCGGGTGCTCTTTATTTCGGGGCATGCGCATTTAGCTTTTTTTGAAAAGTCCGATGGTTTTCTGTACACACGGTCGCACTTTGCACAATCGGACTTTTCAGAACAGAAAGTTGGTCCGTTCACAGACCCAACTTTTTGTCCGATTGAAGCCAAAAAAGTTGGTCCGATGGAACGTACACACGGTCGGAGAAATTTGAAAAGTGCCGGATTTTGAAGTTGGTTGGCCGAAAATCCGACCGTGTGTACGGGGCTTTAGAAGCTGAAGCCCCTTTAATATACATTTCTAT